>NC_069502.1:853359443-853504443 GCF_027579735.1 Bombina bombina
TCGACATGGCAACCTCAATGATACATTAGGTGCTGTGGCTTAGATGGTTAAAGCGCCTGTCTAGTAAACAGGAGATCCTGAGTTTCGAATCTCAGCAGTGCCTTGTGTAATGCCTTTTCTTTAGTAATATCACACCTTTGTGTCAACTCATCATAGTGTTGATAAAATAAAAAGAGTGTCCTCTTGAAAGAATTCAGAAAATAGATAAGAAAATGTAGCAAGCAGCTTTCTTTTCAAATAATTAGCCAACATTGGCCAACACCTGGTAAAAAGCATTCCATTCCCATACAGCTCAGGACATACAACAGAGAGAAAGATCACATAAAGCTAATTGTTCTTCAGAAAGAAAAAAGTCTCTGCATCCAGGCTGTCAGTGCAAGCATGTTCAACTCATGGAAAAAAAACTAACCTGGGGCAGAAGGTAATTGAAATGGGGGAGACAAAAGTCTGCCTACCCTTCAAGAAGAACTGCATCTTGAAACCATCTCCATCTTGGCCAGGCTGGAGTCAGAAGAAACATTTTATGCTTATCTTCTTTTAGAACTTGAGGCAGAACAGTAATCTGAAGAAAGCTCAACTCCTGTGCGATCCTCCAAGAGATCACCAAGGCATCTAGAGCAAAGGAAGATCACAGGTTCTGGGAAAAAATCTACATCACAGTCTTTTGTTGATACCACAAAACTGTGATATATCTCAAGTTGAACACTGCTAATCTGATGATCTGATGCAAACCGTCCTGTGAAGACAGTACAAGTGTTGCCAGATTGCATACTGGCATGATTTGGGGTCAACAGGGAGCACAGTTCCTCGCAGAAAAAATAGCTATCAGAATGATATAAAAAATATCAACTGCATTGAACACTTAGATAATTGCATACCACATCTTTACCAAACAGACTATCATGAAAATCTAGGTTTCAAAGGTCTCAGGGTAGTGAAGAAAAGCAAGGCTGCAAAGGTTTTAACATGGAATCCCTGCCCGCAGAGAGATCATTCTTCAAATATAGGGTCTAAAACTGTTGTGTAATGCTCTTTTACCCTTAATCCTGACGTTAAAGGGACAGTCTACACCAGAATATTTATTGTTTTAAAAGATAGGTAATCCCTTTATTACCCATTCCCTAGTTTTGCATAACCAACACAATAATATAATTACACTTTTTAACTCTGGGATTACCTTGTATCTAAGCCTCTGTAAACTGCCCCCTTATTTCAGTTCTTTTGACAGACTTGCATTTTAGCCAATCAGTGCTGGCTCATAGTAACTCCACGTGCGTGAGCACAGTGTTATCTATATGAAACACATAAACTAACACCCTCTAGTGGTGAAAAACTGTCAAATTGCCCTGAGCTAAGAGGTGGCCTTCAAGGGCTTAGAAATTAGCATATGAACCTCCTAGATTTAGCTTTCAACTAAGAATACCAAAAGAACAAAGCAAAATTGGTGATCAAAGTAAATTGGAAAATTTACTTGGAACATTGGAAGATTGTTTCAAATGACATGCCCTATCTGAATAATGAAAGTTTGTTTTGGACTAGACTGCATCTTTAAACAAATCAGAGCACTAAGAGTTTGATGTTTATTTTATGATGTGTACCGAAAAAAAGAATTGCCTAAAGCAATTTCCTCACCTAAAGAAACACAGTTATCACTAAAATATACACCAGAATGGGCAGCATGAGGAATTTGTCCCATCAAATTCAATCCATGGGTTCATAAGCTTTAATAGACACATCAGTTTTGTCTTCTTTCCTCTGAGTACTATATGTTTTCGTACTTTGATATCCTTTCAGTAGATCTAGCGTTGCTAATGTATCTTAGAAAGAACATATTCTATACATGGTGAAGAGTATTTAAAACATGGGCTCGTCCAGGATTTGAACCCTGGAACTCTCGCACCCAAAGCGAGAATCATACCCCTAGACCAACAAGCCACATTATTACAGGTAAACAAATGGTTTTATATGTCTGGGAAAGTATAATCAAAAAGGAAAATAAAAAATGAGTCTTTCCTGTGTTTAATATCCTTCACATGAAGTTAACTACTTAAAAAAGGACTAGGTTTGCATTCTTGTAGTCCAAAGATATAAGCAGCTTTCTGTAATTATATGCAGACCAACAAATTAAATTTGTGGAAACAGACGCTGTCGTACTCTATGCTGGGCATTGTCAGCAGATAGTTTGTAGTAGCTGTTGCTCAGCTATAGGGATATGGAATAATGCACCTGATATTTTACCTTTGCACTCATATCATGTTCTATTAGTGATATGTTTCAAAGTTTTACATTTTATATCCTTTTTGAAATGAAATTTTCACATTTTTAAATGCAATGATTTTTCGACATGGCAACATCAATGATACATTAGGTGCTGTGGCTTAGATGGTTAAAGCGCCTGTCTAGTAAACAGGAGATCCTGAGTTCGAATCTCAGCAGTGCCTTGTGTAATGCCTTTTCTTTTGTAATATCACACCTTTGTGTCAACTCATCATAGTGTTGATAAAATAAAAAGAGTGTCCTCTTGAAAGAATTCAGAAAATAGATAAGAAAATGTAGCAAGCAGCTTTCTTTTCAAATAATTAGCCAACATTGGCCAACACCTGGTAAAAAGCATTCCATTCCCATACAGCTCAGGACATACAACAGAGAGAAAGATCACATAAAGCTAATTGTTCTTCAGAAAGAAAAAAGTCTCTGCATCCAGGCTGTCAGTGCAAGCATGTTCAACTCATGGAAACAAAACTAACCTGGGGCAGAAGGTAATTGAAATGGGGGAGACAAAAGTCTGCCTACCCTTCAAGAAGAACTGCATCTTGAAACCATCTCCATCTTGGCCAGGCTGGAGTCAGAAGAAACATTTTATGCTTATCTTCTTTTAGAACTTGAGGCAGAACAGTAATCTGAAGAAAGCTCAACTCCTGTGCGATCCTCCAAGAGATCACCAAGGCATCTAGAGCAAAGGAAGATCACAGGTTCTGGGAAAAGATCTACATCACAGTCTTTTGTTGATACCACAAAACTGTGTTTTTGGAATTCCAATGCGTTTGCAATTGATATATCTCAAGTTGAACACTGCTAATCTGATGATCTGATGCAAACCGTCCTGTGAAGACAGTACAAGTGTTGCCAGATTGCATACTGGCATGATTTGGGGTCAACAGGGAGCACAGTTCCTCGCAGAAAAAATAGCTATCAGAATGATATAAAAAATATCAACTGCCTTGAACACTTAGATAATTGCATACCACATCTTTACCAAACAGACTATCATGAAAACCTAGGTTTCAAAGGTCTCAGGGTAGTGAAGAAAAGCAAGGCTGCAAAGGTTTTAACATGGAATCCCTGCCCGCAGAGAGATCATTCTTCAAATATAGGGTCTAAAACTGTTGTGTAATGCTCTTTTACCCTTAATCCTGACGTTAAATGGACAGTCTACACCAGAATATTTATTGTTTTAAAAGATAGGTAATCCCTTTAATACCCATTCCCTAGTTTTTCATAACCAACACAATAATATAATTACACTTTTGAACTCTGGGATTACCTTGTATCTAAGCCTCTGTAAACTGCCCCCTTATTTCAGTTCTTTTGACAGACTTGCATTTTAGCCAATCAGTGCTGGCTCATAGTAACTCCACGTGCGTGAGCACAGTGTTATCTATATGAAACACATGAACTAACACCCTCTAGTGGTAAAAAACTGTCAAATTGCCCTGAGCTAAGAGGTGGCCTTCAAGGGCTTAGAAATTAGCATATGAACCTCCTAGATTTAGCTTTCAACTAAGAATACCAAAAGAACAAAGCAAAATTGGTGAGCAAAGTAAATTGGAAAATTTACTTGGAACATTGGAAGATTGTTTAAAATGACATGCCCTATCTTAATAATGAAAGTTTGTTTTGGACTAGACTGCATCTTTAAACAAATCAGAGCACTAAGAGTTTGATGTTTATTCTATGATGTGTACCGAAAAAAAGAATTGCCTAAAGCAATTTCCTCACCTAAAGAAACACAGTTATCACTAAAATATACACCAGAATGGGCAGCATGAGTAATTTATCCCATCAAATTCAATCCATGGGTTCATAAATTCTATTATTAATGAGCAAAATGTAGGAATTAGTTCTGTGGAGCAACCCTATGTTTTGGGATGAATTCTGTGTTGCTGCTTTGATTTTGTTGGTTAAATTGCCTGTCCAGTAGGTACAAGTTGCTTAGAATAAATCTTAAAAGTGTCTGTTAGTGTATCTTTTCCAGAAAACATGATATTCTAATTGGCCAGAGAATTTTACTCAGCTTTAATAGCCACATCAGTTTTGTCTTCTTTCCTCTGAGTACTATATGTTTTCGTACTTTGATATCCTTTCAGTAGACCTAGCGTTGCTAATGTATCTTTGAAAGAACATATTCTATACATGGTGAAGAGTATTTAAAACATGGGCTCGTCCAGGATTTGAACCCGGGATCTCTCGCACCCGAAGCGAGAATCATCCCCCTAGACCAACGAGCCACATTATTATAGGTAAACAATTGGTTTTATATGTCTGGGAAAGTATAATCAAAAAGGAAAATCAAAAATTAGTCTTTCCTGTGTTTAATATCCTTCACATGAAGTTAACTACTTAAAAATGACTAGGTTTGCAGTCTTGTAGTCCAAAGATATAAAGCAGCTTTCTGTAATTATATGCAGACCAACAAATTAAATTTGTGGAAACAGACGCTGTTGTACTCTATGCTGGGCATTGTCAGCAGATAGTTTGTAGTAGCTGTTGCTCAGCTATAGGGATATGGAATAATGCACCTGATATTTTACCTTTGCACTCATATCATGTTCTATTAGTGATATGTTTCAAAGTTTTACATTTTATATCCTTTTTGAAATGAAATTTTCACATTTTTAAATGCAATGATTTTTCGACATGGCAACATCAATGATACATTAGGTGCTGTGGCTTAGATGGTTATAACACCTGTCTAGTAAACAAGAGATCCTGAGTTTGAATCTCAGCAGTGCCTTGTGTAATGCCTTTTCTTTAGTAATATCACACCTTTGTGTCAACTCATCATAGTGTTGATAAAATAAAAAGAGTGTCCTCTTGAAATAATTCAGAAAATAGATAAGAAAATGTAGCAAGCAGCTTTCTTTTCAAATAATTAGCCAACATTGGCCAACACCTGGTAAAAAGCATTCCATTCCCATACAGCTCAGGACATACAAAAGAGAGAAAGATCACATAAAGCGTTCTTCAGAAAGAAAAAAGTCTCTGCATCCAGGCTGTCAGTGCAAGCATGTTCAGCTCATGGAAACAAAACTAACCTGGGGCAGAAGGTAATTGAAATGGGGGAGACAAAAGTCTGCCTACCCTTCAAGAAGAACTGCATCTTGAAACCATCTCCATCTTGGCCAGGCTGGAGTCAGAAGAAACATTTTATGCTTATCTTCTTTTAGAACTTGAGGCAGAACAGTAATCTGAAGAAAGCTCAACTCCTGTGCGATCCTCCAAGAGATCACCAAGGCATCTAGAGCAAAGGAAGATCACAGGTTCTGGGAAAAGATCTACATCACAGTCTTTTGTTGATACCACAAAACTGTGTTTTTGGAATTCCAATGCGTTTGCAATTGATATATCTCAAGTTGAACACTGCTAATCTGATGATCTGATGCAAACCGTCCTGTGAAGACAGTACAAGTGTTGCCAGATTGCATACTGGCATGATTTGGGGTCAACAGGGAGCACAGTTCCTCGCAGAAAAAATAGCTATCAGAATGATATAAAAAATATCAACTGCCTTGAACACTTAGATTATTGCATACCACATCTTTACCAAACAGACTATCATGAAAACCTAGGTTTCAAAGGTCTCAGGGTAGTGAAGAAAAGCAAGGCTGCAAAGGTTTTAACATGGAATCCCTGCCCGCAGAGAGATCATTCTTCAAATATAGGGTCTAAAACTGTTGTGTAATGCTCTTTTACCCTTAATCCTGACGTTAAAGGGACAGTCTACACCAGAATATTTATTGTTTTAAAAGATAGGTAATCCCTTTATTACCCATTCCCTAGTTTTGCCTAACCAACACAATAATATAATTACACTTTTTAACTCTGGGATTACCTTGTATCTAAGCCTCTGTAAACTGCCCCCTTATTTCAGTTCTTTTGACAGACTTGCATTTTAGCCAATCAGTGCTGGCTCAAAGTAACTCCACGTGCGTGAGCACAGTCTTATCTATATGAAACACATGAACTAACACCCTCTAGTGGTGAAAAACTGTCAAATTGCCCTGAGCTAAGAGGTGGCCTTCAAGGGCTTAGAAATTAGCATATGAACCTCCTAGATTTAGCTTTCAACTAAGAATACAAAAAGAACAAAGCAAAATTGGTGATCAAAGTAAATTGGAAAATTTACTTGGAACATTGGAAGATTGTTTCAAATGACATGCCCTATCTGAATAATGAAAGTTTGTTTTGGACTAGACTGCATCTTTAAACAAATCAGAGCACTAAGAGTTTGATGTTTATTCTATGATGTGTACCGAAAAAAAGAATTGCCTAAAGCAATTTCCTCACCTAAAGAAACACAGTTATCACTAAAATATACACCAGAATGGGCAGCATGAGGAATTTGTCCCATCAAATTCAATCCATGGGTTCATAAATTCTATTATTAATGAGCAAAATGTAGGAATTAGTTATGTGGAGCAACCCTATGTTTTGGGATGAATTCTGTGTTGCTGCTTTGATTTTGTTGGTTAAATTGCCTGTCCAGTAGGTACAAGTTGCTTAGAATAAATCTTAAAAGTGTCTGTTAGTGTATCTTTTCCAGAAAACATGATATTCTAATTGGCCAGAGAATTTTACTAAGCTTTAATAGCCACATCAGTATTGTCTTCTTTCCTCTGAGTACTATATGTTTTCGTACTTTGATATCCTTTCAGTAGATCTAGCGTTGGTAATGTATCTTAGAAAGAACATATTCTATACATGGTGAAGAGTATTTAAAACATGGGCTCGTCCGGGATTTGAACTCGGGACCAGCTCAGGACATACAACAGAGAGAAAGATCACATAAAACTAATTGTTCTTCAGAAAGAAAAAAGTCTCTGCATCCAGGCTGTCAGTGCAAGCACGTTCAACTCATGGAAACAAAACTAACCTGGGGCAGAAGGTAATTGAAATGAGGGAGACAAAAGTCAGCCTGCCCTTCAAGAAGAACTGCATCTTGAAACCATTTCCATCTTGGCCAGGCTGGAGTCAGAAGAAACATTTTATGCTTATCTTCTTTTAGAACTTGAGGCAGAACAGTAATCTGAAGAAAGCTCAACTCCTGTGCGATCCTCCAAGAGATCACCAAGGCATCTAGAGCAAAGGAAGGTCACAGGTTCTGGGAAAAGATCTACATCACAGTCTTTTGTTGATACCACAAAACTGTGTTTTTGGAATTCCAATGCGTTTGCAATTGATATATCTCAAGTTGAACACTGCTAATCTGATGATCTGATGCAAACCGTCCTGTGAAGACAGTACAAGTGTTGCCAGATTGCATACTGGCATGATTTGGGGTCAACAGGGAGCACAGTTCCTCGCAGAAAAAATAGCTATCAGAATGATATAAAAAATATCAACTGCCTTAACACTTAGATAATTGCATACCACATCTTTACCAAACAGACTATCATGAAAACCTAGGTTTCAAAGGTCTCAGGGTAGTGAAGAAAAGCAAGGCTGCAAAGGTTTTAACATGGAATCCCTGCCCGCAGAGAGATCATTCTTCAAATATAGGGTCTAAAACTGTTATGTAATGCTCTTTTACCCTTAATCCTGACGTTAAAGGGACAGTCTACACCAGAATATTTATTGTTTTAAAAGATAGGTAATCCCTTTATTACCCATTCCCTAGTTTTGCATAACCAACACAATAATATAATTACACTTTTTAACTCTGGGATTACCTTGTATCTAAGCCTCTGTAAACTGCCCCCTTATATCAGTTCTTTTGACAGACTTGCATTTTAGCCAATCAGTGCTGGCTCATAGTAACTCCACGTGCGTGAGCACAGTGTTATCTATATGAAACACATGAACTAACACCCTCTAGTGGTGAAAAACTGTCAAATTGCCCTGAGCTAAGAGGTGGCCTTCAAGGGCTTAGAAATTAGCATATGAACCTCCTAGATTTAGCTTTCAACTAAGAATACCAAAAGAACAAAGCAAAATTGGTGATCAAAGTAAATTGGAAAATTTACTTGGAACATTGGAAGATTGTTTCAAATGACATGCCCTATCTGAATAATGAAAGTTTGTTTTGGACTAGACTGCATCTTTAAACAAATCAGAGCACTAAGAGTTTGATGTTTATTCTATGATGTGTACCGAAAAAAAGAATTGCCTAAAGCAATTTCCTCACCTAAAGAAACACAGTTATCACTAAAATATACACCAGAATGGGCAGCATGAGGAATTTGTCCCATCAAATTCAATCCATGGGTTCATAAATTCTATTATTAATGAGCAAAATGTAGGAATTAGTTCTGTGGAGCAACCCTATGTTTTGGGATGAATTCTGTGTTGTTGCTGTGATTTTGTTGGTTAAATTGCCTGTCCAGTAGGTACAAGTTGCTTAGAATAAATCTTAAAAGTGTCTGTTAGTGTATCTTTTCCAGAAAACATGATATTCTAATTGGCCAGAGAATTTTACTAAGCTTTAATAGCCACATCAGTATTGTCTTCTTTCCTCTGAGTACTATATGTTTTCGTACTTTGATATCCTTTCAGTAGATCTAGCGTTGCTAATGTATCTTAGAAAGAACATATTCTATACATGGTGAAGAGTATTTAAAACATGGGCTCGTCCGGGATTTGAACCCGGGACCTCTCGCACCCAAAGCGAGAATCATACCCCTAGACCAACGAGCCACATTATTATAGGTAAACAAATGGTTTTATATGTCTGGGAAAGTATAATCAAAAAGGAAAATCAAAAATGAGTCTTTCCTGTGTTTAATATCCTTCACATGAAGTTAACTACTTAAAAATGACTAGGTTTGCAGTCTTGTGGTCCAAAGATATAAAGCAGCTTTCTGTAATTATATGCAGACCAACAAATTAAATTTGTGGAAACAGACGCTGTCGTACTCTATGCTGGGCATTGTCAGCAGATAGTTTGTAGTAGCTGTTGCTCAGCTATAGGGATATGGAATAATGCACCTGATATTTTACCTTTGCACTCATATCATGTTCTATTAGTGATATGTTTCAAAGTTTTACATTTTATATACTTTTTTAAATGAAATTTTCACATTTTTAAATGCAATGATTTTTCGACATGGCAACATCAATGATACATTAGGTGCTGTGGCTTCTTTAGTAATATCACACCTTTGTGTCAACTCATCATAGTGTTGATAAAATAAAAAGAGTGTCCTCTTGAAAGAATTCAGAAAATAGATAAGAAAATGTAGCAAGCAGCTTTCTTTTCAAATAATTAGCCAACATTGGCCAACACCTGGTAAAAAGCATTCCATTCCCATACAGCTCAGGACATACAACAGAGAGAAAGATCACATAAAGCTAATTGTTCTTCAGAAAGAAAAAAGTCTCTGCATCCAGGCTGTCAGTGCAAGCATGTTCAACTCATGGAAACAAAACTAACCTGGGGCAGAAGGTAATTGAAATGGGGGAGACAAAAGTCAGCCTACCCTTCAAGAAGAACTGCATCTTGAAACCATCTCCATCTTGGCCAGGCTGGAGTCAGAAGAAACATTTTATGCTTATCTTCTTTTAGAACTTGAGGCAGAACAGTAATCTGAAGAAAGCTCAACTCCTGTGCGATCCTCCAAGAGATCACCAAGGCATCTAGAGCAAAGGAAGATTACAGGTTCTGGGAAAAGATCTACATCACAGTCTTTTGTTGATACCACAAAACTGTGTTTTTGGAATTCCAATGCGTTTGCAATTGATATATCTCAAGTTGAACACTGCTAATCTGATGATCTGATGCAAACCGTCCTGTGAAGACAGTACAAGTGTTGCCAGATTGCATACTGGCATGATTTGGGGTCAACAGGGAGCACAGTTCCTCGCAGAAAAAATAGCTATCAGAATGATATAAAAAATATCAACTGCCTTGAACACTTAGATAATTGCATACCACATCTTTACCAAACAGACTATCATGAAAACCTAGGTTTCAAAGGTCTCAGGGTAGTGAAGAAAAGCAAGGCTGCAAAGGTTTTAACATGGAATCCCTGCCCGCAGAGAGATCATTCTTCAAATATAGGGTCTAAAACTGTTGTGTAATGCTCTTTTACCCTTAATCCTGACGTTAAAGGGACAGTCTACACCAGAATATTTATTGTTTTAAAAGATAGGTAATCCCTTTATTACCCATTCCCTAGTTTTGCATAACCAACACAATAATATAATTACCCTTTTTTTTTATTTATTTTTTTTTAAACAAGCTTTATTGACAAAGAAAATTGTAATAACATACAGTCAAGCCATGCTTGATATTTGGTCATCAATAATACAAAACAATTCCTCTGGACATTAATGAATATAGCTTAATACGTCTTTCACCGAGTTTCAGGTGTATCAAAGAGACGGAATCTCCAAGAGTAAAAGAATACAAGGAACAAGCCAGCTGTGAAGTCCAAAGCTTGTGGTTTTTCTTTTTCAAATGAACAAAAATCAGATAATAAGGAACAAAAGAAAAAAGGAAAGAGGGAATGAAAAAACAAAAACAAAATGTAGCATGTTACGTAACTCGTGTGTACTCGTGTGTTTATAATAATACATTATGAGATGAGAGTTGCAGTGCAGGGTATTTTGTGTATCGTGGGTTATGGAGTATACAGTCGTCAAGAAACTTAAAGCCTATAAGTCCGGATATCCGTCAGGGCCCAGGATCAGAGAGGGGTTATGGAGATGTTAGTTATTCATCAAGTGGTCCCTACAGCCCCATGAATATAGGTCTCCCAATAGAGAGACATTGCACAGTAAAAGTCAAGTCTGTTAGTTTGGATGTAGTGGTACTTCTCAAGGGATAGTAGGAGTGTAACATTTTGCATCCAGCTTTTTGTGGTCGGGACGGCTCTCTGTTTCCATAGTCTCGGCACTAATTGTTTTGCGCTGCTAAGCATAATATATAATAATTTGGATTTATATTTACATTTAATTCGTGGGGGTTTGTTGAATAGCAGAATCAGGGGGTCTAAAGGAATCTCGTGTGCAAGGGCTTTTTGGATCTCAGTGTGAATGCTTTTCCAAAAGGGTTGGAGAACTGGACAGTCCCACCATATGTGGTACAAAGAGCCTACATGTCCACAGCCTCTCCAGCACAGAGGGTCAGAGAGTCCATGAATTTTGGCCAACCTACTGGGGTATAAGTACCACCTGCATAATAGTTTCATGTTTGTCTCGGTGATGTTCATTGAGGATGGTGCTTTCCCCATATGTTGAAAGATGGAGTCCCATGTCTCAGAAGAGACACTGAAGCCCAGTTCAGTTTCCCAGGTTCGGGTGTATGATGGAAGATTTCTAGAGTGTATAGTTGATAAAATCTTATAAGTCAAGGAAAGGGCTCCCCTCGTTGACTGTGTGGACCAGCAAAGTGTTTCAAAAGGGTTTAAACTCCTAACTATATTAGCCCTATCTTTATGGTGTGAGATAAAATGGGACAGTTGGAGGTATTCAAACCAATTGTTAAAGTATGGGATATTTCTCTCTGCCAACGTGGGCATGGGTAAGATACTACCCTCCTCTAGCAAGGAGAAGCAGGGTAGCCCTGCTGCTATACTATATGTCCCGTCCGCCCACACCTGCAGGCAAGGGGGGAGGGCTTTATTATGGCATAGGGGGGGTTAATGGGGAAGGTACCGTAGACACCCCCTTTATGGACTTAGTAAGGCGATCCCATGTCAGAAAAGTGTCTATTATCAGGGAGGTGGGGGATATCCACGGGGCTCTGTCCCGTTTGTGGAGCCAGCATTGCGTACCTAAACTTTTTGAGCCAGCTAAGTCGTGTTCGAGCTTCACCTATTCTTTGTCATGCACGTTTTTGCACCAATCTATAATTCTAGTGAGAAAGGCTGCTTGCTGATAGAACAGAAGGTTAGGAACTCCAAGTCCTCCTCTATTGCGGGGCCTATAAAGTGTAGCTTTTGCAATTCTAGGACGTTGGTGTGCCCACAGAAAGGCATTGACTAATTTCTGCGCTGAGCTGATGTAGTGCTGAGGGAGGTAGATAGGGACCGTCTGGAACAAATAGAGGAAGCGCAGAAGAATGCTCATCTTGAAAGCATGTGCTCTACCGAGCCAAGATAAGCATTTATTCTGCCAGCCCTTCAGTTCTGCCTTGACAGACTCAAACAAAGCCTGATGATTCAATTGGTACAGGGAATCCTGTGCATTCGAGAGTTGAATTCCTAAGTATTTGATGGAAGTGTGCTCTTGTCGGAATAAGTATTGCTCTGAAATCTGGTTGGCCCTATGGTCTGAAAGCCCTACACTTAAAAATTCCGACTTCAACATGTTAATTTTGAAATTAGATAGGGAACTATATCTCTCTATTACAGGAATTAGGGAAGAAAGTGATTCCAAGGGTGAGGTTAGAGTAAAAAGGACGTCATCTGCGTACATTGTTGTTTTGTACTGAGTGTCGCCTATTTGAATCCCTTTTATTCCTGAATTTTTCCTAACATTAGCAGCTAGGACCTCCATGGCCAAAACGAACAGCAGGGGGGAAAGAGGACAGCCCTGTCTTGTGCCGTTAAGGATGGGAAAGGGGTCTGATATAGAATCATTTAGTTTAATCCGGGCTTTAGGGGTATGATATAAGGCAAACATTTTCCCTATAAGTTTTTCTCCCATTCCAAAACGTGCTAATGTGAGTTTTAAAAATTGCCAATCTAATCTATCAAACGCCTTTTCGGCATCAATGGCTAGAAAGATAGAGGGAATGGAATGAGTTTTTGCATAATCAAGGAGATTGAGGATCTTAATAGTGTTGTCTCTCGCCTCTCGGCGAGGGACAAAGCCCACTTGGTTTAGGTGGATTAGTTGGGGTAGCAATTTGTTGAGTCTTAAGGCGATGAGTTTTGCGTACAATTTGATATCAACGTTTAGGAGTGAAATAGGGCGGAAATTAGCAGGGGAGTTAGTAGGTTTGCCCGGTTTGGGGATCACTGTGATGTGGGCTTCTAACATTGAGGAAAGAAAAGGGTGCGTCTGGTCGGCAATGTTAAAGACCGTGCATAGGTGGGGGATCAAGATTGGTGCAAATTTCTTATAATAGGAAGCCGTGAACCCGTCAGGGCCTGGGCTCTTGTCTGATGGTAACTGTTTAAGGGCTGCGGCAATTTCTGCTGCCGAAAAGGGAGACTCGAGATCAGCTGCCTGCGCTTCTGTTAACTGAGGTAAGGGGGTGTCTAAGAGGTATGCTTTGGTAGTATTGTCGTCATTGCTTGAGGCGTTTAGTCCCGGTAGGTTATAAAGTTTTGAATAATAAGCTAAGAATTGGGAGAGTATCTCCGGGGTCGTATTGACCGCCTTTTCTGATGGTGATTTAATTTCAGTAACAAAGGTTTTTAGTTTTTTAAGTTTTAAGGAGCGTGCAAGGAGCTTTCCCGCTCTGTTACTCTCGAAGTAAAATTTTTGCTTAGTTTTTAGAGCTAGTGTGTTAGCCTCCTGCATTAGCTGTTCTTGTACTTTTTGCCTAGCTTTGTCAAGTTCTTCGAGGGTGCGTGTGTCTGTTGGGTTCAATTTATGTTGGTGTTCTAATCTAGCTAGGAGGTCAGTGGATGATTTGTAAAACAACCGTGCTTTTTGCCTGATGTACGCTTTATATTTAATGAACTCCCCTCTGATATAGCATTTGTGGGCTTCCCAGACCACAAGGGGGTCTGTCTCTGGTAATGAGTTTAGTTGAAAATATTCCGGAAGCCTTTTCTCTATTTTATTTTTAAAGTCAGGGTAGTTTAACAAGTTATCATCTAATTTCCACATAAAGGAGGGCTTTGGTGCAGAGGGCCATATCAATTGTGTCAGCACAGCAGAGTGGTCAGACCAGACTGTGTGTGAAAGTTTAGAGGTGAGGACATAAGATAAGCCTTTTTGGTTTGTTAAGAGGTAATCAATTCTACTGTATGAACGATGTGGGGAGGAGAAGAAGGTGTAGTCCCTTCTAGTTGGATGTTTAAATCTCCACGTGTCAAAAATCGTCTGTTCGTACATGAGTTTCCATAATTGTTTAAGTGTATTTTTAGATGTGGAAGGCTTTGGGTTTGTGGTATCCATATCCGGGTGTATGGGTATATTAAAGTCGCCTCCAATGTAGAGTGTTCCTATAGTATGATCTAAAATCCGTGCAAAATGTTTTTTGAAAAAGGGGAGTTGATTTTTGTTCGGGGCATATAAATTTACTAGAGTAACTGGTGAGCCAAACAACAAACCAGTCACGCACAGAAACCTCCCCTCCGTGTCCGTATGTGCATGAATCGGGGTAAAGGAAATGTGCCTGCTTATAAGGATGCTCACTCCGTTTCTTTTGTGATCAAAGGAACTGTGGAAATGTTGTATATAATGTCCCCCAAAATATTTTGGTTCCTTAAGTTTTAGGAAGTGCGTTTCCTGTAGGAATAAAATGTCACCTCCTTTGCGGCGGAGGTCTAACATAGCCATGGAACGCTTCTGTGCTGAATTAAGACCTCTCACGTTCTGGCTTATCAAAGTAATGTTCTTGCTGTTAGAAGTCATGGTTTGTCGGTGCGGGGATGTCTGTCATTTTGTATAGGTGTCTATTCAGTAAAGTCTTGATGACAAGCAGTGTGTGCATACTCCATTTCAGCTGTAACCCAAAATCTGCATTTCTCATACGTAACATAAACATCAAAAACAGGTAATAACCTAAAAGTGAGCAGTGACATTTACATCTAAACAAGGAATATCTTAGTGAAAATAACGCCATAAAACGTTTATTACTTACGAGGAGGCAGTAGCCAGCTCCACATAAAGGTATATAATAAGGTCTTACAAGTGCCCATAATTCACATTTACATAACAGTAATAAAGATAAACAAGCTTAATCTATAACATTATGCATGGTATTCGAGCCAAACTGTTTTACTTAATAATGAGAACTTTTTAGTAGTTATAGCAGTGAAGGCAGAAGAGAAAAACAAAAGGATACTTATCGGTATCCAACAGGGCAGAACTTCGAAAATCAAACAGGGATAACACCAACTGATAATTACACTTTTTAACTCTGGGATTACCTTGTATCTAAGCCTCTGTAAACTGCCCCCTTATTTCAGTTCTTTTGACAGACTTGCATTTTAGCCAATCAGTGCTGGCTCATAGTAACTCCACGTGCGTGAGCACAGTGTTATCTATATGAAACACATGAACTGACACCCTCTAATGGTGAAAAACTGTCAAATTGCCCTGAGCTAAGAGGTGGCCTTCAAGGGCTTAGAAATTAGCATATGAACCTCCTAGATTTAGCTTTCAACTAAGAATACCAAAAGAACAAAGCAAAATTGGTGATCAAAGTAAATTGGAAAATTTACTTGGAACATTGGAAGATTGTTTCAAATGACATGCCCTATCTGAATAATGAAAGTTTGTTTTGGACTAGACTGCATCTTTAAACAAATCAGAGCACTAAGAGTTTGATGTTTATTCTATGATGTGTACCGAAAAAAAGAATTGCCTAAAGCAATTTCCTCACCTAAAGAAACACAGTTATCACTAAAATATACACCAGAATGGGCAGCATGAGGAATTTGTCCCATCAAATTCAATCCATGGGTTCATAAATTCTATTATTAATGAGCAAAATGTAGGAATTAGTTCTGTGGAGCAAGCCTATGTTTTGGGATGAATTCTGTGTTGCTGCTTTGATTTTGTTGGTTAAATTGCCTGTCCAGTAGGTACAAGTTGCTTAGAATAAATCTTAAAAGTGTCTGTTAGTGTATCTTTTCCAGAAAACATGATATTCTAATTGGCCAGAGAATTTTACTAAGCTTTAATAGCCACATCAGTTTTGTCTTCTTTCCTCTGAGTACTATATGTTTTCGTACTTTGATATCCTTTCAGTAGATCTAGCGTTGCTAATGTATCTTAGAAAGAACATATTCTATACATGGTGAAGAGTATTTAAAACATGGGCTCGTCCGGAATTTGAACCCGGGACCTCTCACACCCGAAGCGAGAATCATACCCCTAGACCAACGAGCCACATTATCATAGGTAAACAATTGGTTTTATATGTCTGGGAAAGTATAATCAAAAAGGAAAATCAAAAATGAGTCTTTCCTGTGTTTAATATCCTTCACATGAAGTTAACTACTTAAAAATGACTAGGTTTGCAGTCTTGTAGTCCAAAGATATAAAGCAGCTTTCTGTAATTATATGCAGACCAACAAATTAAATTTGTGGAAACAGACGCTGTCGTACTCTATGCTGGGCATTGTCAGCAGATAGTTTGTAGTAGCTGTTGCTCAGCTATAGGGATATGGAATAATGCACCTGATATTTTACCTTTGCACTCATATCATGTTCTATTAGTGATATGTTTCAAAGTTTTACATTTTATATCCTTTTTGAAATGAAATTTTCACATTTTTAAATGCAATGATTTTTCGACATGGCAACATAAATTATACATTAGGTGCTGTGGCTTAGATGGTTAAAGCACCTGTCTAGTAAACAGGAGATCCTGAGTTCGAATCTCAGCAGTGCCTTGTGTAATGCCTTTTCTTTAGTAATATCACACCTTTGTGTCAACTCATCATAGTGTTGATAAAATAAAAAGAGTGTCCTCTTGAAAGAATTCAGAAAATAGATAAGAAAATGTAGCAAGCAGCTTTCTTTTCAAATAATTAGCCAACATTGGCCAACACCTGGTAAAAAGCATTCCATTCCCATACAGCTCAGGACATACAACAGAGAGAAAGATCACATAAAGCTAATTGTTCTTCAGAAAGAAAAAAGTCTCTGCATCCAGGCTGTCAGTGCAAGCATGTTCAACTCATGGAAAAAAAACTAACCTGGGGCAGAAGGTAATTGAAATGGGGGAGACAAAAGTCTGCCTACCCTTCAAGAAGAACTGCATCTTGAAACCATCTCCATCTTGGCCAGGCTGGAGTCAGAAGAAACATTTTATGCTTATCTTCTTTTAGAACTTGAGGCAGAACAGTAATCTGAAGAAAGCTCAACTCCTGTGCGATCCTCCAAGAGATCACCAAGGCATCTAGAGCAAAGGAAGATCACAGGTTCTGGGAAAAGATCTACATCACAGTCTTTTGTTGATACCACAAAACTGTGTTTTTGGAATTCCAATGCGTTTGCAATTGATATATCTCAAGTTGAACACTGCTAATCTGATGATCTGATGCAAACTGTCCTGTGAAGACAGTACAAGTGTTGCCAGATTGCATACTGGCATGATTTGGGGTCAACAGGGAGCACAGTTCCTCGCAGAAAAAAATAGCTATCAGAATGATATAAAAAATATCAACTGCCTTGAACACTTAGATAATTGCATACCACATCTTTACCAAACAGACTATCATGAAAACCTAGGTTTCAAAGGTCTCAGGGTAGTGAAGAAAAGCAAGGTTGCAAAGGTTTTAACATGGAATCCCTGCCCGCAGAGAGATCATTCTTCAAATATAGGGTCTAAAACTGTTGTGTAATGCTCTTTTACCCTTAATCCTGACGTTAAAGGGACAGTCTACACCAGAATATTTATTGTTTTAAAAGATAGGTAATCCCTTTATTACCCATTCCCTAGTTTTGCATAACCAACACAATAATATAGTTACACTTTTTAACTCTGGGATTACCTTGTATCTAAGCCTCTGTAAACTGCCCCCTTATTTCAGTTCTTTTGACAGACTTGCATTTTAGCCAATCAGTGCTGGCTCATAGTAACTCCACGTGCGTGAGCACAGTGTTATCTATATGAAACAAATGAACTAACACCCTCTAGTGGTGAAAAACTGTCAAATTGCCCTGAGCTAAGAGGTGGCCTTCAAGGGCTTAGAAATTAGCATATGAACCTCCTAGATTTAGCTTTCAACTAAGAATACCAAAAGAACAAAGCAAAATTGGTGATCAAAGTAAATTGGAAAATTTACTTGGAACATTGGAAGATTGTTTCAAATGACATGCCCTATCTGAATAATGAAAGTTTGTTTTGGACTAGACTGCATCTTTAAACAAATCAGAGCACTAAGAGTTTGATGTTTATTCTATGATGTGTACCGAAAAAAAGAATTGCCTAAAGCAATTTCCTCACCTAAAGAAACACAGTTATCACTAAAATATACACCAGAATGGGCAGCATGAGGAATTTGTCCCATCAAATTCAATCCATGGGTTCATAAATTCTATTATTAATGAGCAAAATGTAGGAATTAGTTCTGTGGAGCAAGCCTATGTTTTGGGATGAATTCTGTGTTGCTGCTTTGATTTTGTTGGTTAAATTGCCTGTCCAGTAGGTACAAGTTGCTTAGAATAAATCTTAAAAGTGTCTGTTAGTGTATCTTTTCCAGAAAACATGATATTCTAATTGGCCAGAGAATTTTACTAAGCTTTAATAGCCACATCAGTTTTGTCTTCTTTCCTCTGAGTACTATATGTTTTCGTACTTTGATATCCTTTCAGTAGATCTAGCGTTGCTAATGTATCTTAGAAAGAACATATTCTATACATGGTGAAGAGTATTTAAAACATGGGCTCGTCCGGGATTTGAACCCGGGACCTCTCGCACACAAAGCGATAATCATACCCCCAGACCAACAAGCCACATTATTATAGGTAAACAAATGGTTTTATATGTCTGGGAAAGTATAACAATAAAGGACAATAAAAAATGAGTCTTTCCTGTGTTTAATATCCTTCACATGAAGTTAACTACTTAAAAAGGACTAGGTTTGCAGTCTTGTAGTCCAAAGATATAAAGCAGCTTTCTGTAATTAGATGCAGACCAACAAATTAAATTTGTGGAAACAGACGCTGTTGTACTCTATGCTGGGCATTGTCAGCAGATAGTTTGTAGTAGCTGTTGCTCAGCTATAGGGATATGGAATAATGCACCTGATATTTTACCTTTGCACTCATATCATGTTCTATTAGTGATATGTTTCAAAGTTTTACATTTTATATCCTTTTTGAAATGAAATTTTCATATTTTTAAATGCAATGATTTTTCAACATGGCAACATCAATGATACATTAGGTGCTGTGGCTTAGATGGTTAAAGCGCCTGTCTAGTAAACAGGAGATCCTGAGTTCGAATCTCAGCAGTGCCTTGTGTAATGCCTTTTCTTTAGTAATATCACACCTTTGTGTCAACTCATCATAGTGTTGATAAAATAAAAAGAGTGTCCTCTTGAAAGAATTCAGAAAATAGATAAGAAAATGTAGCAAGCAGCTTTCTTTTCAAATAATTAGCCAACATTGGCCAACACCTGGTAAAAAGCATTCCATTCCCATACAGCTCAGGACATACAACAGAGAGAAAGATCACATAAAGCTAATTGTTCTTCAGAAAGAAAAAAGTCTCTGCATCCAGGCTGTCTGTGCAAGCATGTTCAACTCATGGAAACAAAACTAACCTGGGGCAGAAGGTAATTGGTCTGCATATAATTACAGAAAGCTGCTTTATATCTTTGGACTACAAGACTGCAAACCTAGTCATTTTTAAGTAGTTAACTTCATGTGAAGGATATTAAACACAGGAAAGACTCATTTTTGATTTTCCTTTTTTTTTTTTTTTTTAAATAATTTTTTATTGAGACAATGGATAGAAATAACAGAAAAGGGAGTGTGTCCCAGCTCAAGACAAATACAAAAAGAAAAATAGCTGATACAGATCACATATGAAAGGTACATAAGAATTAAGACATTGGTGTGCTAATATAGGATTTGTTAAGATATTAACTAGACAATAGAGTTTCAATATTTATATAATAATAGGAGTCAATGATATGGAGATATCTAGGTTGAAAACAGAGAGATAACATTTGACGTAAGTTATAGCACCGACTTTATGACCTTGAATACAGAATGCGCACAGTGAAATCAAAACATGTGTGACTGGGGCATATGGAAATGAAGTCTCAGTTTTATAATACAGGTAACTAGTGGTCCCTACTCTCAAATAAGGGGTATTCTATACACTGAAAATAGTGAGAGAAAGGGAGCTGGCATTTATCAGGCCTCCCATAGGCCTGCGTATATAGGGGGGTGAGGGATGCAGCGGGCAAGAGCCGCTCATAATGGGGGGAAGAGGGGAGAAGGGAAGGGGAGGGGGGGCGGAGCCAGATAATTTTTTTAAAAATATAAATTACAGGGCGATGTGAAATGGAATGGAATAGGATCTCAGGACTTTTGAGTATACTCCTGGATAACATCTCTAAAATATGAAAACTAGGGCATGTGAATGTACGAGAGATTGCCAAAAAGGATACTAACAGGGGGGGGGGGGGCATTTCTATAGACACATAAAGTTAGTTAAGGGCCACTACATGACCCCCTCTCCAGGGAAGGTGCTATCTATAGACGGTGCAGGTAAAAGGAGAAGGGATATGACCCGCAGGTACTAATCGCCAGCGGGAAAGGGGGGAGAGGGGCCAGATAGAATTGGGAGGTGTCTAAGAAGGCCATATCCTGAATAGCCAGGGTCTGGGGGGCCTGGGGAGCCTCTGGGTGAGCCCCTCTCCTAGGGAAGTGCCACCTATAGGCGATGCGGGAAAAAGGAGAAGGGATATGACCCGCAGGCATTAAGTACCAGCGGGAAAGGGAGGAGAGAGGCTCAACGAAAACAACTATTATGTGCTAGAAATATGAGCAAGCGCATAAAGAAATTAAGGATGATATTCATACAGCCACAGAAAATGATAGTTGGTAACAAATAATATAAATAAACAACAATAACTATTTAACACAACATAGAACAGGTTTGGGACTTGTTACCCAGTTGCTGTTAATCATTCATAAACTAGTATGTTGCTGGTAATAGAAATAACTCCCCTTAAAATGTCCCAGCTAATCGAAATATCTAAAAGAGGTAATATAGAGCGTAGGACTTTAAACTATACATCATCATAAGAGATACAATGTCAACAATAAGTTTTATAAAGCTAGATAACTCTGTTTAGTGATAAATTTATCCTATATCTTATACTGGAACATATGTCCAGCACACTGCAGAAAGAACCCATGCGTCTAACTAAAGTAAGGATGAAAACTTGTATGCCAGACCGTGCCCTCCCAGTAAGCACTGCCCAGCAATGTCTAGTAATGCCTGCATGGAAACACTACAGAGACCAGACAAAGTATCTCTGAAATTAAGGGAACTGTTTGGCAATATCAAAGCTCTAAATATTTCACTAAGGAGCAGATCAACTCTCTATCTAACTAAGACATGCATAATAATGTGTTTCTATACAGTGGGGAGCTTTAAAAGAAGGACGGTAGTAGCTTGGAAGCATAAAATGTTAGAAAAGCTATGGTAAGACAAACAGTCGCATAGTCTTAACAGGCTCAGGTCTAAATGGTAAGGGAAACTATCCCAACAATAACTAAATTAACACAACCAATACCCACGGGACTCCTCATCAGACAATTTAAATGTGTCGTCATTAATAGTAACCTGTGGAGCTTGGGGAAAACTGAAAGCACTGCAGAAATCACATATAGAGTTTTCATCTGTTGTAGGGACAGCAAGCAGAAAAAGTGTTGCATCCCTTCATTAACCTTAAGTACACCCTTTTGTGCTCATGTAATCTAAGTAAATATGTTCGTTTATAAAAGGTGGTAATTATTGTGGTGGGAGAGAGATCTTTGTAGGGGGGTAAACAATTGCCAAAGTGACCAACATATAATGAATTACACAACTAGTATTGTTAACTCCCAAGCTAAATAACACATGAATCTATGGTACGCTTTTTAAATCTATCAATAGGAACATAAAATTAGGCAGTACATCAAAAAACTAACATATAGGCATGTATTATAACACACAAAAACATCAAGGTGCAGCTAACTAACATGTAAGCATGCCTGATACGTTTGATTCAGACCAGTGCACATATGATTATAATATTCAATAACTGTTCCTTATCAAGAAGTAACTTGTTAACAAAATAACATAGTTATTATATATATGTATAATAATAGTAATATAACCATACATATAATAATAGTAATATAAATGAGAGGAGATCATAGATGTCACAAATTGTATAACGGACTGCAATCCATGTCCTCCGACTTTAAAGTCTTCATCCAGAAAGCAGTGTAAATCAATATAGTGCATTTAAGCAGGATGCCAGTCTGAGAGCTGAGTCAGTAGAGAAGCACCCAATGCACAAATAGAACTACCCTACCCCTGATCTAGCCAGGAGTGTAGGTAACTGTAGAAAAAGCTGGGGGCTAGCGTCTTTCAAGAGCCCTGGGACAAAATTGACATTTGCATAAGACCGGAGGTAACTGTGGCTGAGTCTGGTCTGGATTAATGGGGGGTAAGAGTCATAGAAAAATGTTACCAGGCTGAGTGGACCGTATAGCGGTTCCGGTCGACATGCACCTATGAACTCACGAGCGGTTCCGATGTTCCGTGACTCCTCCAACATGCTGACCGGGTAAGAAGACACTGTGGGTACCTCCCTCTCTTTCACGTGGTTTTCGTCGGGTTCAGGATGCCTATGAGGAGCACTCTGAGGGTAAGGGATGTCTGCCGCTAAGGGATAATACCGAGGCCTCCTTACGCCGTCCCAGATAAAAAAAGTATCAGTGTTGGGATCATGTGCGGGTACCGGGAGGGCAGTATCCAGTGATGTGTTTGCTCCAACCCGTAACGCATCCCTGCAGGCTGCATAGTGCTGATCTAGACGAGCAGATAGGTCTCCCATAAGCAAGTGGATAAGTTCCGTTAACATTGCGGCTTTTACTGCTGGCTTGTATTCCGGAGTAGGCCTCTGTCCTCCTGAGGGCTTGTGGTGTCACTAATCGTAATGGCGGCTTTCGCGCTATTTGCTCTCGTACTTCATGAGTGAGATATGGTTCTTGCAGTAAATCGAATCCACTTCTAGTTGTTGTACCTGGTATAATCAGCCATGTGTGGATCTGTGAATCTGTGAGATCCGTGGAGTAGATGGAAATCAGGGTGCAGTTGTAGAATTACTATCCGCATCTTTGGTCTGTTCGCCCCTCAGAGATCTATCCAACATTAGTAAGGTGGTGTGGGAATCACAAAAAGGAGATATCCAGCTTATCTTGAGTTTGCTAACCGTTTAAACAGTCTTTTGAAACTTTTCTGTTCACTTAATGTCTAATTTGAAGCTCTTATAGTTAGTTACGTTTGGGAGCTCTGTAGAGTTGCGACCATTCTCTAGCCCAGCTGGCTCCGCCCCCCTTGATTTTCCTTTTTGATTATACTTTCCCAGACATATAAAACCAATAGTTTACCTATGATAATGTGGCTCGTTGGTCTAGGGGTATGATTCTCGCTTCGGGTGCGAGAGGTCCCGGGTTCAAATCCCGGACGAGCCCATGTTTTAAATACTCTTCACCATGTATAGAATATGTTCTTTCTAAGATACATTAGCAACGCTAGATCTACTGAAAGGATATCAAAGTACGAAAACATATAGTACTCAGAGGAAAGAAGACAAAACTGATGTGGCTATTAAAGCTTTGTAAAATTCTCTGGCCAATTAGAATATCATGTTTTCTGGAAAAGATACACTAACACGAAAAGATACACTACCCTTCAAGAAGAACTGCATCTTGAAACCATCTCCATCTTGGCCAGGCTGGAGTCAGAAGAAACATTTTATGCTTATCTTCTTTTAGAACTTGAGGCAGAACAGTAATCTGAAGAAAGCTCAACTCCTGTGCGATCCTCCAAGAGATCACCAAGGCATCTAGAGCAAAGGAAGATCACAGGTTCTGGGAAAAGATCTACATCACAGTCTTTTGTTGATACCACAAAACTGTGTTTTTGGAATTCCAATGCGTTTGCAATTGATATATCTCAAGTTGAACACTGCTAATCTGATGATCTGATGCAAACCGTCCTGTGAAGACAGTACAAGTGTTGCCAGATTGCATACTGGCATGATTTGGGGTCAACAGGGAGCACAGTTCCTCGCAGAAAAAATAGCTATCAGAATGATATAAAAAATATCAACTGCCTTGAACACTTAGATAATTGGATACCACATCTTTACCAAACAGACTATCATGAAAACCTAGGTTTCAAAGGTCTCAGGGTAGTGAAGAAAAGCAAGGCTGCAAAGGTTTTAACATGGAATCCCTGCCCGCAGAGAGATCATTCTTCAAATATAGGGTCTAAAACTGTTGTGTAATGCTCTTTTACCCTTAATCCTGACGTTAAAGGGACAGTCTACACCAGAATATTTATTGTTTTAAAAGATAGGTAATCCCTTTATTACCCATTCCCTAGTTTTGCATAACCAACACAATAATATAATTACACTTTTTAACTCTGGGATTACCTTGTATCTAAGCCTCTGTAAACTGCCCCCTTATTTCAGTTCTTTTGACAGACTTGCATTTTAGCCAATCAGTGCTGGCTCATAGTAACTCCACGTGCGTGAGCACAGTGTTATCTATATGAAACACATGAACTAACACCCTCTAGTGGTGAAAAACTGTCAAATTGCCCTGAGCTAAGAGGTGGCCTTCAAGGGCTTAGAAATTAGCATATGAACCTCCTAGATTTAGCTTTCAACTAAGAATACCAAAAGAACAAAGCAAAATTGGTGATCAAAGTAAATTGGAAAATTTAATTGGAACATTGGAAGATTGTTTCAAATGACATGCCCTATCTGAATAATGAAAGTTTGTTTTGGACTAGACTGCATCTTTAAACAAATCAGAGCACTAAGAGTTTGATGTTTATTCTATGATGTGTACCGAAAAAAAGAATTGCCTAAAGCAATTTCCTCACCTAAAGAAACACAGTTATCACTAAAATATACACCAGAATGGGCAGCATGAGGAATTTGTCCCATCAAATTCAATCCATGGGTTCATAAATTCTATTATTAATGAGCAAAATGTAGGAATTAGATCTGTGGAGCAACCCTATGTTTTGGGATGAATTCTGTGTTGCTGCTTTGATTTTGTTGGTTAAATTGCCTGTCCAGTAGGTACAAGTTGCTTAGAATAAATCTTAAAAGTGTCTGGTAGTGTATCTTTTCCAGAAAACATGATATTCTAATTGGCCAGAGAATTTTACTAAGCTTTTATAGCCACATCAGTTTTGTCTTCTTTCCTCTGAGTTCTATATGTTTTCGTACTTTGATATCCTTTTACTAGATCTAGTGTTGCTAATGTATCTTAGAAAGAACATATTCTATACATGGTGAAGAGTATTTAAAACATGGGCTCGTGGGAGAAGACGTGAATTTGTGGAGCTCCTGCACATCTAAAGTGTAAGTAAGTTTAAAAGCAGTTTTATTTTGGTTTTTTTCGGCATCTATCATGCCTTCTTAGAGCACCTAACTTGCTGGATTATCTGTGGACCCTCGCTTGTGCTGATATAGAAGCGCTCTCCCTATATTCTTTGACAAGGGTGACTACCGCAGCAGAACACTCACTGCACAGAGGCGGCTCTGGTATATGAGACCTACCCCAACGGCCTGTATGGTATCAGATGCCTAAGAACTCTGCCCGGATCCCTAACAAGACCAGGGGTATCAAAACTGTGTACCCACATAACTTACATAAGCGGGTAGCTTTGGAGTCAAAGAGCGCGAAGATCGCCATCATACAGTGACTTCATTGTATAGCTGTATTCACAATCTGTAACTATAGCAGATATAATTACAATCTGTAAATATGGAGGATCCCTATACTCTTCTACAAGCACTATTTAGTGAGTTTGAGAGGAAAGTGCTGGACCGTTTTGATCATCTACAGTCCCTACTAGAGCATGTGGTGGATAGGAGGAACCTGTTTGAAGCTGAGCTGCTGGTGACAGGGGGATCTGCGGCTCAGCAGCAGGACACTTGTTTACCGCGCCGCACACAGTCTCCGGGAGGCAATGAGGTGTTGATGGACCTGTGTGAGGATTCTCTATACATCCCTATAGCCCTGGTGCGGGAGGAGGCGGCCGGTCCTTCAGCGCAGCATATGGGACCTGTTGGTCTGCAGGAAGTGAATGGCGGTAGCAAGCTTGCCGTACAAGATAATACAGTGCACAACATCGTGAAGCTGCCGGGGATACTCTGGGAGCAGTTTGGTTCAGTGGAGGTGGCAGGGGACAGTATCGCTATGGCCACGCTGCAACTCTCCCACAAGAAACACATTACCCGAGGGACAAAGCACCAATGGAATGCCCTATTGGATCTTAGCTGCACAGTCTGGACTCCGGGCGTAATAGCTGAAGGATTCACAGGTTTGCAAAGGCTGGGAGCGACTTTGGCAATTAAGACTGGAGTGGGTTAATGTTTATAGATGGACAGATCTCTGCGCCCCATAATGTTTGCAAGGGGGGTGAAGGCGAGGTTATCATTTTTTTTTTCTTCTTTAATTTTTATGAGGACGTATAAAGACTGTGTAGTGAGCACATATAAAGACTGTGTAGTGGGAAAAATAATCATAACCACATAAACCTCTGTTTGATATTATATGAATATCCCTAATGCGGGTCCACACTTTTCTCCTCTTACAGTCTTAGGTTATTGTCTTAAACTTTTGGGGCGCCACCCTTAGGAAAAGAAACAGAGATTGCTAGTTTTAGACACTCATGTATTTATATGTTTAGTATGTTAGATGTGAGCCCAAAGACCCCCACTCGCTACATCATGCGATATATTATATACCTATAATTATATAGAGATCAAGTTATTAAAAGTATTGGGTCCTCTGAATTTTGATTGTTACTGGTTAATGCCTGTAAGCAACTCTATAGCAACATATGTATAGGATATATGCCTATGATTTATGTGTGGTCCACTGGGCCCCCATAGAGTGTTTAAATCATTAATTCCAAAACCAATAAAACATACAGGTCATATTGTAGATGTTCCATAGCACTAGATTCCTGTGATGCCTAACCCTGTACTACTCTATGCTTTGTGCTACCAGCCCTTATATAATTTAGATGCTTGTATTGTTTTGATATGCTCCTATGGATTGGAAAGGCCTTGGATCTTTGGTAGCCTCTGACACAACCAAGAGCTGTTTGGTGCTGATATGCCTGAATGACGGCCTTCAGGCCTGAATACCCACCTAGCAAAGACTTTAAGGACATTGGACTTATGGGACATTCAAATAGTTTCCTGAGAGGATCTTCAGTGCATAACAAATTAGCTACTGTACTTTGTGAATGTATGATGTTTATCACATAATAGTATTATAATAATTTATACTGCCTCAAATATGTAAATGTGTAGTGTTTGATGCTCCACAGCTGTGTGTAATGGGCACTGGACAGTCCTGGATGACCTTCCTGTGAGGATTTTCAGTTCATACCTAATTAGCTATTGTACTTTGTGAATGCATGATGTTTTTCACATGACAGTATTATAGATATTTTTATTGCCTTATATATGTTATTGTGTAGTGTTTAGTGCACCACAGTTGAGTGTAATAATTACTAGACAGTCCTGGAGGACCTTTCTGAGAGGATTTGCAGTGCATAAGAAATTAGCTACTGTACTCTGTGAATGTATGATGTTTTTCACCTAATAGTATTATATTCATTATTGCTGCCTTAAATAGGTAATTGTGCAGTGTTTAATGCACCACAGCTGTGTGTAATAATTACTAGACAGCTCTGGATGATCTACATGAACATAATATTTAGCCCTAGAATTGTCTTTGTGTGGGGAATCACAGCATTTAATGATAGACCTAATTATGGGTTAGCCCCTGGACAGCATTGTCTAAATCTCACTTTAGCGGTGGGGGTGGTCCTGGTCTTTTGTATATAACTCCATGTCAAAGTGTATTTGAACTAAAGCATGTGTGAGTTCTTATAAGACATATCACAGCTGATCCCTAGCAAATCTTCTGTGGGGTTATTTAATTTTATGTTATTCTATGATCTGTATAACTTAGTCACCCATAAACTGAATATCTACAAGGGCTTAATATGATTCCATGTCTTGACCTTAGATACCTACCTAATGATAACTAATAACCAGTTATACCCAACTTGTATAATTGCTTCTGTGTATTCTATGTGATAGATATCTAAAGGCCCAAAAGTGGTCTATATCTTACTAAACCCCCCAGTTAGTGTGGTGTGTAATCGAGGGTCCAAATGCGGCCTGAGCAATTATGGAGGGGCAAAAATAGAGGGTGGTTGAGAGGTTACTCCCCAGTTTGCCTATTATACTGTGAGATATTCATGTTAGTTGTTATTTATGTATATGTTTCATTGAGTAACCTGCATGTTGTATACTTTATTACCCTCAATAAAAATAAATGTAAAAAAAATAATTAAAAAAAATGGGCGTGTCCAGGATTTGAACCCGGGACCTCTCGCACCCAAAGCGAGAATCATACCCCTAGAAAACCGAGCCACATTTTTGTAGGTAAACATTTGGTTTTATATGTCTGGGAAAGTATCATCAAAAAGGAAAATCAAAAATTAGTCTTTCCTGTGTTTAATATCCTTCACATGAAGTTAACTACTTAAAAATGACTAGGTTTTCAGTCTTGTAGTCCAAAGATATAAAGCAGCTTTCTGTAATTATATGCAGACCAACAAATTAAATTTGTGGAAACAGACGCTGTCGTACTCTATGCTGGGCATTGTCAGCAGATAGTTTGTAGTAGCTGTTGCTCAGCTATAGGGATATGGAATAATGCACCTGATATTTTACCTTTGCACTCATATCATGTTCTATTAGTGATATGTTTCAAAGTTTTACATTTTATATCCTTTTTTAAATGAAATTTTCATATTTTTAAATGCAATGATTTTTCGACATGGCAACATCAATGCTACATTAGGTGCTGTGGCTTAGATGCTTAAAGCGCCTGTCTAGTAAACAGGAGATCCTGAGTTCGAATCTCAGCAGTGCCTTGTGTAATGCCTTTTCTTTAGTAATATCACACCTTTGTGTCAACTCATCATAGTGTTGATAAAATAAAAAGAGTGTCCTCTTGAAAGAATTCAGAAAACAGATAAGAAAATGTAGCAAGCATCTTTCTTTTCAAATAATTAGCCAACATTGGCCAACACCTGGTAAAAAGCATTCCATTCCCATACAGCTCAGGACATACAACAGAGAGAAAGATCACATAAAGCTAATTGTTCTCCAGAAAGAAAAAAGTCTCTGCATCCAGGCTGTCAGTGCAAGCACGTTCAACTCATGGAAACAAAACTAACCTGGGGCAGAAGGTAATTGAAATGGGGGAGACAAAAGTCAGCCTACCCTTCAAAAAGAACTGCATCTTGAAACCATCTCCATCTTGGCCAGGCTGGAGTCAGAAGAAACATTTTATGCTTATCTTCTTTTAGAACTCGAGGCAGAACAGTAATCTGAAGAAAGCTCAACTCCTGTGCGATCCTCCAAGAGATCACCAAGGCACCTAGAGCAAAGGAAGATCACAGGTTCTGGGAAAAGATCTACATCACAGTCTTTTGTTGATACCGCAAAACTGTGTTTTTGGAATTCCAATGCGTTTGCAATTAATATATCTCAAGTTGAACACTGCTAATCTGATGATTTGATGCAAACCGTCCTGTGAAGACAGTACAAGTGTTGCCAGATTGCATACTGGCATGATTTGGGGTCAACAGGGAGCACAGAATGATATAAAAAATATCAACTGCCTTGAACACTTAGAGAATTGCATACCACATCTTTACCAAGCAGACTATCATGAAAACCTAGGTTTCAAAGGTCTCAGGGTAGTGAAGAAAAGCAAGGCTGCAAAGGTTTTAACATGGAATCCCTGCCCACAGAGAGATCATTCTTCAAATATAGGGTCTAAAACTGTTGTGTAATGATCTTTTACCCTTAATCCTGACATTAAAGGGACAGTCTACACCAGAATATTTATTGTTTTAAAAGATAGGTAATCCCTTTATTACCCATTCCCTAGTTTTGCATAACCAACACAGTAATATAATTACACTTTTTAACTCTGGGATTACCTTGTATCTAAGCCTCTGTAAACTGCCCCCTTATTTCAGTTCTTTTGACAGACTTGCATTTTAGCCAATCAGTGCTGGCTCATAGTAACTCCACGTGCGTGAGCACAGTGTTATCTATATGAAACACATGAACTAACACCCTCTAGTGGTGAAAAACTGTCAAATTGCCCTGAGCTAAGAGGTGGCCTTCAAGGGCTTAGAAATTAGCATATGAACCTCCTAGATTTAGCTTTCAACTAAGAATACCAAAAGAACAAAGCAAAATTGGTGATCAAAGTAAATTGGAAAATTTACTTGGAAGATTGGAAGATTGTTTAAAATGACATTCCCTATCTGAATAATGAAAGTTTATTTTGGACTAGACTGCATCTTTAAAGGGCCACTGTAAGTAAATATTTTCTATGCCTGTTACTAACTAACTACCCCAAATACGCTTTTTATCAATAGCATTTCATTAACATATCTCTACCGTATATCAGAAATCTTGTCTACAAATTTAATTGTTTTCCAAACCCACTCCGTGGGTATCCTTTGCTCTGTACCAATCCGCTTACAATACCTTGGTTTCAAAATGGCGCTTTAAACACAAAGTTATTGGTTTAAGTATTTTGAACACGCAGTGCTGAAAATAGTGGGCAGGATAACGTGACATCATCGGCGAATAAAAGATATAACTTTTAGAACGTTATGAAACTTCGTTTTGGAGAAAATATAGGTCAGTAGGTTTTAATTAATGTTTATTAACTTTAATATGTTAGTTGTTTAGCTTAAAAATTATAACAGAAAGTAATTCTTTAAACAAATCAGAGCACTAAGAGTTTGATGTTTATTCTATGATGTGTACCGAAAAAAAGAATTGCCTAAAGCAATTTCCTCACCTAAAGAAACACAGTTATCACTAAAATATACATCAGAATGGGCAGCATGCGGAATTTGTCCCATCAAATTCAATCCCTGGGTTCATAAATTCTATTATTAATGAGCAAAATGTAGGAATTGGTTCTGTGGAGCAACCCTATGTTTTGGGATGAATTCTGTGTTGCTGCTTTGATTTTGTTGGTTAAATTGCCTCTCCAGTAGGTACAAGTTGCTTAGAATAAATCTTAAAAGTGTCTGTTAGTGTATCTTTTCCAGAAAACATGATATTCTAATTGGCCAGAGAATTTTACTAAAGTTTTATAGCCACATCAGTTTTGTCTTCTTTCCTCTGAGTACTATATGTTTTCATACTTTGATATCCTTTCAGTAGATCTAGCGTTGCTAATGTATGAACATATTCTATATATGGTGAAAAGTATTTCAAACATGGGCTTATCCGGGATTTGAACCCGGGACCTCTCACACCCAAAGCAAGAATCATACCCCTAGACCAACGAGCCACATTTTTGTAGGTAAACAATTGGTTTTATATGTCTGGGAAAGTATAATCAAAAAGGAAAATCAAAAATGAGTCTTTCCTGTGTTTAATATCCTTCACATGAAATTAACTACTTAAAAATGATTAGGTTTGCAGTCTTGTAGTCCAAAGATATAAAGCAGCTTTCTGTAATTATATGCAGACCAACAAATTAAATTTGTGGAAACAGACGCTGTCGTACTCTATGCTGGGCATTGTCAGCAGATAGTTTGTAGTAGCTGTTGCTCAGCTATAGGGATATGGAATAATGCACCTGATATTTTACCTTTGCACTCATATCATGTTCTATTAGTGATATGTTTCAAATTTTTACATTTTATATCCTTTTTGAAATGAAATTTTCACATTTTTAAATGCTATGATTTTTCGACATGGCAACAACAATACATTAGTTGCTGTGGCTTAGATGGTTAAAGCGCCTGTCTAGTAAACAGGAGATCATGAGTTTGAATCTCAGCAGTGCCTTGTATAATGCCATTTCTTTAGTAATATCACACCTTTGTGTCAACTCATCATAGTGTTGATAAAATAAAAAGAGTGTCCTCTTGAAAGAATTCAGAAAATAGATAAGAAAATGTAGCAAGCATTTTTCTTTTGAAATAATTAGCCAACATTGGCCAACACCAGGTAAAAAGCATTCCATTCCCATACAGCTCAGGACATACAACAGAGAGAAAGATCACATAAAGCTAATTGTTCTTAAGAAAGAAAAAATTCTCCGCATCCAGGCTTTCAGTGCAAGCACGTTCAACTCATGGAAACAAAACTAACCTGGGGCAGAAGGTAATTGAAATGGGGGAGACAAAAGTCAGCCTACCCTTCAAGAAGAACTGCATCTTGAAACCATCTCCATCTTGGCCAGGCTGGAGTCAGAAGAAACATTTTATGCTTATCTTCTTTTAGAACTTGAGGCAGAACAGTAATCTGAAGAAAGCTCAACTCCTGTGCGATCCTCCAAGAGATCACCATGGCATCTAGAGCATAGGAAGATCACAGCTTCTGGGAAAAGATCTACATCACAGTCTTTTGTTGATACCACAAAACTGTGTTTTTGGAATTCCAATGCGTTTGCAATTCATATATCTCAAGTTAAACACTGCTTATCTGATGATCTGATGCAAACCGTCCTGTGAAGACAGTACAAGTGTTGCCAGATTGCATACTGGCATGATTTGGGGTCAACAGGGAGCACAGTTCCTCGCAGAAAAAATAGCTATCAGAATGATATAAAAAATATCAACTGCCTTGAACACTTAGAGAATTGCATACCACATCTTTACCAAGCAGACTATCATGAAAACCTAGGTCTCAAAAGTCTCAGGGTAGTGAAGAAAAGCAAGGCTGCAAAGGTTTTAACATGGAATCCCTGCCCGCAGAGAGATCATCTTCAAATATAGGGTCTAAAACTGTTGTGTAATGCTCTTTTACCCTTAATCCTGACATTAAAGGGGCAGTCTACACCAGAATATTTATTGTTTTAAAAGATAGATAATCCCTTTATTACCCATTCCCTAGTTTTGCATAACCAACACAGTAATATAATTACACTTTTTACCTCTGGGATTACCTTGTATCTAAGCCTCTTTAAACTGCCCCCTTATTTCAGTTCTTTTGACAGACTTGCATTTTAGCCAATCAGTGCTAGCTCATAGTAACTCCACGTGCGTGAGCACAGTGTTATCTATATGAAACACATGAACTAACACCCTCTAGTGGTGAAAAACTGTTAAATTGCCCTGAGCTAAGAGGTGGCCTTCAAGGGCTTAGAAATTAGCATATGAACCTCCTAGATTTAGCTTTCAACTAAGAATACCAAAAGAACAAAGCAACATTGGTGATCGAAGTAAATTGGAAAATTTACTTGGAAGATTGGAAGATTGTTTCAAATGACATGCCCTATCTGAATATAGAAAGTTTGTTTTGGATTAGACTGCATCTTTAAACAAATCAGAGCAGTAAGAGTTTGATGTTTATTCTATGATGTGTACCGAAAAAAAGAATTGCCTAAAGCAATTTCCTCACCTAAAGAAACACAGTTATCACTAAAATATACACCAGAATGGGCAGCATGCGGAATTTGTCCCATCAAATTCAATCCCTGGGTTCATAAATTCTATTATTAATGAGCAAAATGTAGGAAATGGTTCTGTGGAGCAACCCTATGTTTTGGGATGAATTCTGTGTTGCTGCTTTGATTTTGTTGGTTAAATTGCCTGTCCAGTAGGTACAAGTTGCTTAGGATAAATCTTAAAAGTGTCTGTTAGTGTATCTTCTTTTCCAGAAAACATACCACAAATAAACTGTCTGCGCTAAAACCCTTTCATGAGTATTTACAACGAACAATATAATATTGGAAGCCTGTGTTTGAATCAAAATTCAAGACTATAGATTAATATAATAAGGCTTTTTCCATAAGTTAAATGAAAGAGTGTTAACTCACACACACGATAGACACAATGATAAAAATGTCCCGTATACAGTATACAAGTGCACGGACAACAAAGTTCAGAGATGGTCTGATAGAAATTCCTTAGGCAAACATCTTTATCGTGAGAAAAATCAAATGTGAATCGCTGGAACAGTCTAAAAAGATTACCCGTTATGAGCAGTCTTGTGCTGATGGTAATTCAAGTCGACAATTCTTTGTATTCTCTAGGCTCAAACCTGTATGTCAGGAAATGACGTAGCCACCAATAGATCGCGGTAGTAGGGGTGCGGCTGTTCTGAGGCTGTGTTCTTCTCCCAGCAGCCAACGGAAACTCATATAGGACAAAAAAAGAACAAAAAAGCGCACCCAGATTCAAGCGGATTTATTGAGACAAATAACCAACAGAAACATATATAATAAGTATCAAACTCACCAGATGCAAAGCATCACTGTGCACATAGAACTAAAGATGATTAAGCAAGGTTAACGGTATACAGCGGTATTAGTATCCACTTCCCACCTACAGTTGTGATCACTGGCATTCAAGCTTAAAATGTGTATCGCTCATACACAAAACACCTCAATGCGTTTCCCCTGTCTGAGCGGACGGGCTTTTTCAAGAGGAAGATATTGAATTCAATATCTTCCTCTTGAAAAAGCCCGTCCGCTCAGACGGGGGAAACGCGTTGAGGCATAAAAAGGCATAAAAGGAATACAAAAAGGAAAAATCCTACCAGTCGCATTAATAAAGGCATACAGTCATATCTGTTACATCACAGATAAATTCCCATAGGCAGAATATAAACCTCACATTTTCTTATATTTTAATTCCGTTTTCATTCAACAGTAAGAGCATATATAAAGGAAACATGAACAACAAAGAAACAACAAAATAATGTCATGCATTTTATGTCCTTAATACTAAAATTAATTAATTTTGAATCCGTTTGCCTTCAATAGTATTATAAGCAAAGAGGAGGAAAAAAAAAAGACAATCGGAAAATAAAATAATCTCATATATTTCATACATTTATACCATTTGCGAATATGTCATAGTCTCTATCTATCTTTTTTATTTTGAGTCCCCTTTATGACCCAAAAAAAAAAAAAACACAAAATATATTCACATTTTCCCCCTTTCCCCATCCCGAAAAAAAAAAAAAAAGGGGGGGGAAGAAAAAATATCTCTCTTCTCTCCTCCCTCCCTCCCTCTCCATCAAGCTGGGATAGATTACCACAATCCCAGCAGCACTAACTCTGAGTTCCTGAATGGGTATATCATTTGATCTATCTCATTTGATGGTAATGTTTTAATAAATATTGACCACTTTTTAAAAAACCCTACAATATCCTTTTCTTCTTCCATACTAGTATCCTTCTGTTCTAACATGCATTGTTTTTTTAAACAGTTTTTGAGCTCGTTTATACTGGGGCTTGTAGTTTCTTTCCATTTTTTAAAATGATCATATTAACTTTCCATTAAGATGATCATATTAACTATTTTATTGTGCCTGTGTAAATCTTTTGTTGCCTCCCATAGGAAAATAATACAGACTTCGTCCAATCTCATAGGAGAGATTTTTAACACATGCTTGATCCAATATTCTATCTTGGACAATTGCAGAAATTGATGTTTCCAAATCTAAGCCCTTTCTTCGGGGTATAATAAGTCCTGTACAATAATTTAATGTGGGATTCTCTCCATGTGGCGGAGAGAGTGATTTGAGATACTTTTGAAATCGAAACATATATTTTATTTACATTTATAGAGTAATGAGGTATCATTAAGTTCCATGTGGATACTAGATTTTCTACATTCTCCTCCCTATTGTTGGTAACCAAGATTTGATAGCATGGCGAGATTGACATAAACCCATTTCTTGCTAAAACAAGCCATTTTTCCAATTTCCCCAAAGACCAGTTCCAGCCATATTCGTTTACCATCTTGGTAACAAAGTGTCTTATTTGTAGATATGCAAAGAATTCTTTGTTACAAAGGTTAAATTCTTCTCTTAAGCTCTCAAATGTTTTAATACAATGTGTGTTCCAATCTATCATCTGATATATGTCATTTAGGCCTAGAATGTGCCATTTCTGAAAGGGTGCTGATTGCACTCCCGCCTGAAATTTAAAATTTCCTCTGATTGGCATATAGTTAGAGACATTACATTCAATAGATAATGTCTTACAAATCTTCCACCATGCCTGGAGAGGGCACATTAGTGTTTTAAGTTTCTTAATTTCTTGGGGAACTGACTTAGGATTGCAATGTATTAGAGCTGTAGGAAGGAAAGGTAAACTTACGTTTTTTTCAAGTTCATTATTTGTTACATAATCTTTATTTAGTATCCAGTCTACTACTATTCGAGCAAGAAAAGCCAGATTATACAATTGTATATCTGGTAGTGCAAGCCCGCCATATTTCTTAGGTAATGAAAGTTTTAGTAGTGAAATTCTAGGTTTTTTGTTCTGCCAAATGAAATTTCTCATCATACTATTAATTTTTCCGATGTCCTTTCGTTTAAGAATTATTGAAGTGTTCTGTAAGATATATAACATTTTCGGAAGAAGAATAATTTTAAATGCAGCAATACGGCCCGAAATTGAAAGTGGGAGCTTTTGCCATAATTTCATACTAGTCCCAAAGTCTTTTAATATTGGTGCTACATTAAGATTATAGAATTTATCTGAGTCCGCAATGATCTCTATTCCCAGATATCTAAGGGATTTTGGGACTTTAAAAGGTATATCTGATAAAGAGTCAGAGTTCTTTCTAATCCATAGTAGCTCCGATTTTGAGGCATTGATCCTATATCCTGAAAAGGATCCAAATTGTTCTATAATTGAAATAATTATAGGTATATTGTTTCGTAGATTAGAAACATTTAACAGGATATCATCCGCGTAGAGCGCGATCTTGAGCTCTTTCCTTCCTATCCTAATACCTTCTATTTATTTTCTTATTGCTATCACCAAGGGTTCAATTGAGATGTTGAAGAGAAGAGGGGAGAGAGGGCAGCCCTGCCGTGTTCCTCTTTCCAAAAGTATCTCCTGAGACAGTGTATTGTTAACAATTATTCTTGTATGTGCTTTTTTATATAGCTTCTCCACAAATTTAAGTAGATTCCCTCTGAGACCGAATTTGTAAAGTGAGAGGAGTAGATGGTCATGATGAATTGAATCAAACGCTTTCTCTGCATCGATTGAAACTATTGCTAGATCTGGGAGATCCCCCTCTCCCCTCTTCCCCGCCATCCCAATTGATTTGAAGTAGTCTATTGTTAATAATACTTCCCTAATTTTTGCTGATGAGTTACGCTTCTTTATAAATCCTGCTTGGTCTTTGTGAATTATTTCAAAGAGTACCGTTTGTAATCTCTTAGCTATAATAGAAGTCAGAATCTTATAGTCGACGTTTAATAATGCTATAGGCCTATAGGATTCCTTCTTCGTTGGATCCTTCCCTGGTTTAGGAATCAGAGTGGTATATGATGCACTAAATTGAGGGGAAGCTTCATTCCCGTTGACATATAGATAATTAAAGAGCTTAATCAAAGGTGAGACAATGAGTGGTGTAAGAACTTTGTAGAATTCGCTAGGGAGCGCATCAGGACCTGATGCTTTATTTAATGGTAAATTTTGGATAACCTTTAGAATCTCTTCTTCCGAGATTGAAGCATTCAGAGCTGACATTTTTTCGTTATCGAGTATGGGATGAATAATTTTACTCCAAAATTCATCAGATTTAACCTTATCTGAGTTTCTGGAAGAATAGATTTCTGTGAAATAATCTGCAAAGATATTAGAAATGTCTTTTGTATCTATGTGAGTTTTCTGGTTATAGTTAAGTTCATCAATTAGTGGAGATCTTTTTTCCCTTTTTAGCAAATTAGCCAGTACCTTTCCTGCTTTGTTACCATAACGGTAGAGTCTTGACTGGAACTTAAGGTCCTTCTGTGTTTCTCTATAAATTAAAAACGAATCTCTTTCATTTTTTGCTCTAGTGTATTTAGCCCAGTTTTCCGCTGAGTTGACAAGTATATAGGAATTATACGAGTTAGTTACAGATTTTATCACTTCTAGTTCTCTTGCTTTTAATGTTTTAACTCTATTAGCGGTATATGAAATTATTTCGCCCCTAAGAACTGCCTTTGCAGCTTCCCAGTAGACATCTGGGCGATTAATATAGGCTTTATTAAACTCGGCATATTCTTCACATCTACTCTTCAACCAACTTTTAAATTTTAAGTCATTCATCAGCCACGTGGGGAAGAAAAAGCGAGAGGATCTTAATCTAGGCTCATTATAATGTATTTCTAATGTAATGGGACTATGATCTGATATAGAAATAGGTAAAATTTTGCTTTAATTTGCTTTCTACGTAATTTTTCGTCAACAAGGAATAAATCTATCCTTGATAAAGTTTTATGGGCTCTAGATACACAAGTAAAGTCTCTTGCATCTGGATTCTGTATTCTCCATATATCCTTAACCATCAAATTTTGCATTATTTTCTTGAACATCTTGATTTCTAAACTGTCTCGCTTGTTCTTCCCCAACATAGGCTTCTGTCTGAGGCTGTCCAGTGGATAATTAGGAGCCATATTATAATCCCCCCCTAATATTAAATATCCTACTGATTCAGTGAGAATCTTGGACTGTAAATTATCCCAGAAAACTGGGTCAAACACATTCGGAACATAAAGATTACAAAGTGTGTACAAGATTCCTTCTATTTTTAATTTTAAAATTATGTATCTCCCTTCTGAATCTGAGATGTGATGCAGAATTTCATATTTATTTATTTTTCCTAAAAGTATTGCCACCCCTCTCTTCCTCTTTACTCCTGTGGAAGCAAACACCTCCATAACCCATGAAGACTTTAACTTTAATACCTCTTCTAAATTTAGATGGGTTTCTTGAAGGAAAGCTATATCGGTGTCAATTTTTCGCAGGTGGGTTAGAATTAGTTTTCGTTTAATGGGAGAGGTAAGTCCCCCGATGTTCCAAGAAGTTATTTTACATTTATCTAATTTGCTCATCCTTTAGCCAACCAATGAGAACATAGCGATAGGGCAAGAAGGAGGGGGGGGAGAGATGGAGAGAGAAGAAAAAAAAAAAAAAAAAACCCAAACTGACAACACAAGAATCCCCCTCCCCAGCGGCTCTGACGCAGGGGAGGGTTCCTAAAGTTAGATACAACCCTAGTGCGGGAAAACCCCCTGGGGCCCCGCATAGCCCCTTTGATAACCCTTGGATCTTGCGTCTTGTGTCGGATAATACTGTCTAAGGTGCTGGACCTAAGGCTACTACAATTTCTATCCCCTACTATCCTGTTCCTCTATCTCTTCTGCAAATTTTTCCGCTTCTTTAGCGGATTCAAAAAAATTAGCTTCACCATTAATTGTGATCTTAAGTTTAGCCGGATAAATTATTGTGGCACGGTGTCCACCTTTGATGAGTTTTGTGCAAATGGGCGATAATTCTTTCCTTTTCCCTGCTGTTTCTGCGGAAAAATCTTGAAATAAATAAATGTTAGATGTCTCTAATAGAATAGGCTGATTTTTCCGATAGTATTGAAAAAGAACATTTTTATCCTGGAAATTCAATAGTTTTGCTATTATTGGTCTTGGTCTTATTCTCCCCCTCCCCTCCTCTGTCTGACGCCCCAATCTATGCACCCTTTCTACTATTATTGGGGGGTACGAGGGAGGCAGGCCTAGTAGTTGAACTAAAGTGACAGATATAAATTTTCCTAGGTCCTCGAATTGTTTCCCTTCGGGGACCCCAATTATTCTTATGTTGTTCCTCCTGGAACGGTTCTCTAGGTCCTCTATTTTGGCTTGCATTTTAAGTAAGGTTGTATCTATGGTTTTTAGCTTAGAGCTGTGGATTATGCTGTTATCTTCCGAATCTGAAACTCTCTGTTCGACTTCCTGGAGTCTGTTCAAAAATTGTCTAATTTCGTTTGTTAGGTAGATAATGTCTTGTTTGATCTCAAATTTTATAGAATCAAATCTCGGCGCGAACGCTTCTGTTATGCGAGCTACAAGTGTTTGAGTGTCTGGTACTTCTTTATCGTGTGGGAGATTGGTGTGACTAAAGTGAGTGTCCATCTGAGTTTCTGTTGTGCTTTTGTTTTTCCTATCTCTGTGCTTAGCCGCCATGTTTGGTGAGGGGGTTTTAGTGTGTATGTGGAGAAATGTATCCATCAATTAGTAGTGTAGAGCCAAAAACAATTAGAAGGGGGGTGGAAATTTCCCCCCCCAATGTGCAGCAGTTAGTGAAAGGGAGAGTTGTGAGGACGGGGGTGAAGGTGAATGACTGTGAAGGAAGAAAGAAGGCCACGGAAGCAAGAGAAAAAAAAAGAGGGGCAGGAGTGCTCTAAGTGCTTAGTTTATTAACCTCTGAGGGTATGTGGTCTTTAATTAATGCTTACTCACTAGTATCTGTATTCCTCGCTTGCGCCAAGATTGAATCCCCTGCAGAGTTTCTCCACAATTAGATATTTTTCTAACTTCAGGAGAGAGATTTATATTTTGCTTGCTGTATCTTTAAGTCTAGCTACAATGCTAAATTTGAATTTTAATCGTAACTATGTTTTATATATGGGGCAGCCCGATAGCTAGCTCCTCGGTAAGAACCGAGCGAGAATAATAATGATTTATTTTCCAGACTCAATTTCTCTGCCCTACTCTTTTCTCATATTGGGTTGTCTCAGGTGATTTGCCCAGGGAAGGGAGGGGGGGGGGTCGGTTAGCAATAAACAACCTCCCTTTAATTATCTTTTAACTGGATGGAAAAACTATATCCAATGAATTGTGGGTTATCTGCTACCCTGCTTTATGCTGCCTGCTAAACCTTAGATTAGGGGGGATACCCTAATCGTTAATCACTGGTCAGAGAAGTTACCAGTATTACAATGTATAGTTTTCCCTTTCTAGATTAACTGTAGCTGATGTTATGCTAAATATCCAAGATTATACCTCTGTCCTGGAATGAGATACAGTTTTCTATGTATACTAGCTATAGATTGTTTGCTAGTTATACCTACATATAGGCTATCCAAAAGTGACCCAGGGAGAAAAAAGTCAAAACCTTTTCCAATATTGCAGTGATCAGTTAATGCCTTAGTAAACGCAGGTGTTGACATAGAAATACAGAGCAGTTATTTAACTTTTAGTGAAGTTAGTAACATGCATGGGTTATAACATGCCTGTAGTCATCTCCATTACTAAGTACTGGGCAACCGTACACTGTTTCTTGTTTCCTACTATATTAGGATACTCTGTATCTACATAAAATTATGTGTAGTTATTTTTCTGTGACCAACAACTCTTATACTTTAGGTGTGGTTTTTACATAAAAAGGCCACGATAATCTGTTTGCTGATGTTTCCCTATTACTTTCAGCTTGTAGTAGTATTCAGCAGTCAATAAACTTTATTTTATGGATAAGACAGCCAAAGTAGCTGATTCCTAGGTGTATCTGCTTATAAGACCTTGTAATAAAGAAATACCCCCGGCATTAACTAGTGCTCAGAATTATTAGCAATGTTACAATATGTTCTTATACCTAACTACATTGCCCGTAGGCGATATTCTGCTAAGTATACCTCTGTTTTAAAGTAATTTGGGGTTTTCTGTATAATCCAGTTATAAGCTGTTTGCTACTTATACCTAGATATCAGCTAGCAAAAATGGCACAGACAAATCAAAACTATTTCCAATATTGCAGTGCTTAATTAATGCCATGGTAAGTGCAAACGGTGAAAGAGAGAAACATAATTATTTAGCTTTTAAAAAGGTTAGTAACATACATAAGTTTATACACTGCATATAACTTTTTCCATTACCCAGTACTAAGGAGCAATACAATGTTTCTTGATTCCTAATGCATTAGGATACAATGTATCTACTTAAGATTATAACCAATAATTCTTATGCTTTAAATGCAACTTTTACATAAAAGGCAGAGAGTAATCAACTTGCTGGTGTTTCCTATTGCTCTCAACTTAGGAAAGTTCAACAGTCAGTGCTTTGAACACTTGCTCCTTTAGGGCCGGTGCAACTTATTCTTTGAGAGAGTTACATAGAAAACAGCCATATGATGATTTGTAGCGTTAATAAGCTTTCAAAGTTTTTTTTTTTTTTTTCTTGGTTTCCCCCCTTCCTCTTTCTTATTCTTTCCCCTTTCTCGAGATTTTCTTCCCTTCCTCTTTGTTCTAGGGACTTTAAGGGGTGATCAGTATTACACAAAGCGGGGAGGTTAAAAAAATGAAAAAAATATGCAAGCAGCAGTTACAAAGCCTCTTTTTTTTTTATTTCTTTTCTCTTCCTCTTTCCCCTCTTCTTCCCTTTTCTCTTCCCTCTTCTACCCTCTTTTCAGAGGTTATTTAGCCCATACAGTTGTTCCCAGATAGGCAAAAAGGATTGAGAGAGTTAATCAGCAGAGGCAATTGTTATCAAGCAGGAAAAAAAAGAAACATTTGAAAAAGTTAGTCAGCACATGCAAGTGATGCAAAGCAGATAGATTCCTCTTTATACAGCACCCTTGATCCTGATGTTTAAGCAGCAATAGCCTTAAAATGTCTCTCTCTTTGAGAAATAACTTATATACTCTTCGCTATGTATATTATGAGGCTAGTAGTTTTTATGGGCCTTTGAACTTGTTTCCCTTGGCCAGCACTTAACCAGCATTATGTGTGTCAGGGCCCTTTTTCTTTGCCACAAGAATTATACTGAAATAGGGGTATTTTGTTAGCAGCTAAGCCGTGAGTGTTGAATTATGGCTATCCCCCAAAAATTCACTACTACGGATTAAGAACCAGAATTGACCCCCCTCCTCCAATGGGCAGGTAACCTTAGGCACAATACCTGCAGGGCTCACCCCTCACCGACCGCCTTCAGCTCACCCCTAAGTGCAGTGCTTTGTGTGATGCAGCCGTCTTCCAGCTAACCTTCACGCCACTATACAGACTCTGCGCACTATCCACGACCCCTCCTCCTCTCTCGCAGCACCGGTGGGAGAGGAGTGAGAGGCACCAGTTCCAGGGCCAAGGACGAAGCAGGAATGCAGACCAAGCTGCAGAAGATCCCGCCGCAAGATGCCAGCCAGGCACTCACCCCCTCTCTCGCAGCACCGGTGGGAGAGGGGGGAGTCTATCGCAGAGAGACGAATCCGGATCCTCAGCAGGAACAAGGGAGAGCCACCAACAGGTCAGCCAAGCGGCAACTCACCGCCGTCCAGTGCGGTCCCCCAGAGAGACGAAAAGGTAAGTACAGGTACGGCCAACAGAGGGGAGCCCTGCAGCCAGGAAGCAGCAAGTCCCAGGAGGGGAGGAGGGAAGCAGGAGGAAAGCTCAGGCTGACGATGGGACGTATGTAAAGTCTTTGCTCCTTATGCCTCAAGTTTCGTCAGGGCTTTAAGAGAGGGTTGAGAGGGAAATGTGACGGGAATTTTTTACAGTGGGGAAAAGTGTGGCTTTCCTTTAGAAAGCTTACGGGCTGCTTCCGATGCCGCAGCCAGGTCTACCAGGGTTCATGAATGGAACAGTGTGATAGAAGGGCACTGTTAGAATCCCAGACCGTTGGAAATGTGTATCCCTGTAGCAGCCCCTGTTGGGGTAAGGCGCGAAAAAGTTACCGCCAGCAGCCTTTGGGACTGGAGTAGAGAGCACAGCCACAGATACTTGCTCCTCCTCCACCGGAACCCCTGTCCCAGAAGAAACATTTTATGCTTATCTTGTGCAATCCTCCAAGAGATCACCAAGGCATCTAGAGCAAAGGAAGATCACAGGTTCTGTTAAAAGATCTACATCACAATCTTTTGTTGATACCACAAAACTGTGTTTTTGGAATTCCAATGCGTTTGCAATTGATATATCTCAAGTTGAACACTGCTAATCTGATGATCTGATGCAAACCGTCCTGTGAAGACAGTACAAGTGTTACCAGATTGCATACTGGCATGATTTGGGGTCAACAGGAAGCACAGTTCATCGCAGAAAAAATAGCTATCAGAATGATATAAAAAATATCAACTGCCTTGAACACTTAGATAATTGCATACCACATCTTTACCAAGCAGACTATCATGAAAACCTAGGTTTCAAAGGTCTCAGGGTAGTGAAGAAAAGCAAGGCTGCAAAGGTTTTAACATGGAATCCCTGCCCGCAGAGAGATCATTCTTCAAATATAGGGTCTAAAACTGTTGTGTAATGCTCTTTTACCCTTAATCCTGACATTAAAGGGACAGTCTACACCAGAATATTTATTGTTTTAAAAGATAGGTAATCCCTTTATTACCCATTCCCTAGTTTTGCATAACCAACACAGTAATATAATTACACATTTTACCTCTGGGATTACCTTGTATCTAAGCCTCTGTAAACTGCCCCCTTATTTCAGTTCTTTTGACAGACTTGCATTTTAGCCAATCAGTGCTGGCTCATAGTAACTCCACGTGCGTGAGCACAGTGTTATCTATATGAAACACATGAACTAACACCCTCTAGTGGTGAAAAACTGTCAAATTGCCCTGAGCTAAGAGGTGGCCTTCAAGGGCTTAGAAATTAGCATATGAACCTCCTAGATTTAGCTTTCAACTAAGAATACCAAAAGAACAAAGCAAAATTGGTGATCGAAGTAAATTGGAAAATTTACTTGGAAGATTGGAAGATTGTTTAAAATGACATTCCCTATCTGAATAATGAAAGTTTATTTTGGACTAGACTGCATCTTTAAAGGGCCACTGTAAGTAAATATTTTCTATGCCTGTTACTAACTAACTACCCCAAATACGCTTTTTATCAATAGCATTTCATTAACATATCTCTACCGTATATCAGAAATCTTGTCTGCAAATTTAATTGTTTTCCAAACCCACTCCGTGGGTATCCTTTGCTCTGTACCAATCCGCTTACAATACCTAGGTTTCAAAATAGCGCTTTCAACACAAAGTTATTGGTTTAAGTATTTTGAACATGCAGTGCTGAAAATAGTGGGCAGGATAACGTGACATCATCGGCGAACAAAAGATATAACTTTTAGAACGTTATGAAACTTCGTTTTGGAGAAAATATAGGTAAGTAGGTTTTAATTATTGTTTATTAACTTTAATATGTTAGTTGTTTAGCTTAAAAATTATAACAGAAAGTAATTCTTTAAACAAATCAGAGCACTAAGAGTTTGATGTTTATTCTATGATGTGTACCGAAAAAAAGAATTGCCTAAAGCAATTTCCTCACCTAAAGAAACACAGTTATCACTAAAATATACACCAGAATGGGCAGCATGAGGAATTTGTCCCATCAAATTCAATCCCTGGGTTCATAAATTCTATTATTAATGAGCAAAATTTAGGAATTGGTTCTGTGGAGCAACCCTATGTTTTGGGATTAATTCTGTGTTGCTGCTTTGATTTTGTTGGTTAAATTGCCTGTCCAGTAGGTACAAGTTGCTTAGAATAAATCTTAAAAGTGTCTGTTAGTGTATCTTTTCCAGAATACATGATATTCTAATTGGCCAGAGAATTTTACTAAGCTTTAATAGCCACATCAGTTTTGTCTTCTTTCCTCTGAGTACTATATGTTTTCGTACTTTGATATCCTTTCAGTAGATCTAGCGTTGCTAATGTATCTTAGAAAGAACATATTCTATGCATGGCGAAGAGTATTTAAAACATGGGCTCGTCCGGGATTTGAACCCGTGATCTCTCGCACCCAAAGCGAGAATCATACTCCTAGACCAACGAACCACATTATTGTAGGTAAACAATTGGTTTTATATGTCTGGGAAAGTATAATCAAAAGGGAAAATAAAAAATGAGTCTTTCCTGTGTTTAATATCCTTCACATGAAGTTAACTACTTAAAAAGGACTAGGTTTGCAGTCTTGTAGTCCAAAGATATAAAGCAGCTTTCTGTAATTATATGCAGACCAACAAATTAAATTTGTGGAAACAGACGCTGTTGTACTCTATGCTGGGCATTGTCAGCAGATAGTTTGTAGTAGCTGTTGCTCAGCTATAGGGATATGGAATAATGCACCTGATATTTTACCTTTGCACTCATATCATGTTCTATTAGTGATATGTTTCAAAGTTTTACATTTTATATCCTTTTTGAAATGAAATTTTCCCATTTTTAAATGCAATGATTTTTTGACATGGCAACCTCAGGGATGCATTAGGTGCTGTGGCTTAGAAGGTTAAAGCGCCTGTCTAGTAAACAGGAGATCCTGAGTTTGAATCTCAGCAGTGCCTTGTGTAATGCCTTTTCTTTAGTAATATCACACCTTTGTGTCAACTCATCATAGTGTTGATAAAATAAAAAGAGTGTCCTCTTGAAAGAATTCAGAAAATAGATAAGAAAATGTAGCAAGCAGCTTTCTTTTCAAATAATTAGCCAACATTGGCCAACACCTGGTAAAAAGCATTCCATTCCCATACAGCTCAGGACATACAACAGAGAGAAAGATCATATAAAGCTAATTGTTCTTCAGAAAGAAAAACGTCTCTGCATCCAGGCTGTCAGTGCAAGCACGTTCAACTCATGGAATCAAAACTAACCTGGGGCAAAAGGTAATTGAAATGGGGGAGACAAAAGTCAGCCTACCCTTCAAGAAGAACTGCATCTTGAAACCATCTCCATCTTGGCCAGACTGGAGTCAGAAGAAACATTTTATGCTTATCTTCATTTAGAACTTGAGGCAGAACAGTAATCTGAAGAAAGCTCAACTCCTGTGCGATCCTCCAAGAGATCACCAACGCATCTAGAGCAAAGGAAGATCACAGGTTCTGGGAAAAGATCTACATCACAGTCTTTTGTTGATACCACAAAACTGTGTTTTTGGAATTCCAATGCGTTTGCAATTGATATATCTCAAGTTGAACACTGCTTATCTGATGATCTGATGCAAACCGTCCTGTGAAGACAGTACAAGTGTTGCCAGATTGCATACTGGCATGATTTGGGGTCAACAGGGAGCACAGTTCTTAAAAAATATCAACTGCCTTGAACACTTAGAGAATTGCATACCACATCTTTACCAAGCAGACTATCATGAAAACCTAGGTCTCAAAAGTCTCAGGGTAGTGAAGAAAAGCAAGGCTGCAAAGGTTTTAACATGGAATCCCTGCCCGCAGAGAGATCATTCTTCAAATATAGGGTCTGAAACTATTGTGTAATGCTCTTTTACCCTTAATCCTGACATTAAAGGGGCAGTCTACACCAACATATTTATTGTTTTAAAAGATAGATAATCCCTTTATTACCCATTCCCTAGTTTTGCATAACCAACACAGTAATATAATTACACTTTTTACCTCTGGGATTACCTTGTATCTAAGCCTTTGTAAACTGCCCCCTTATTTCAGTTCTTTTGACAGACTTGCATTTTAGCCAATCAGTGCTAGCTCATAGTAACTCCACGTGCGTGAGCACAGTGTTATCTATATGAAACACATGAACTAACACCCTCTAGTGGTGAAAAACTGTCAAATTGCCTTGAGCTAAGAGGTGGCCTTCAAGGGCTTAGAAATTAGCATATGAACCTCCTAGATTTAGCTTTCAACTAAGAATACCAAAAGAACAAAGCAAAATTGGTGATCGAAGTAAATTGGAAAATTTACTTGGAAGATTGGAAGATTGATTAAAATGACATGCCCTATCTGAATAATGAAAGTTTGGTTTGGACTAGACTGCATCTTTAAACAAATCAGAGCACTAAGAGTTTGATGTTTATTCTATGATGTGTACGGAAAAAAAGAATTGCCAAAAGCAATTTCCTCACCAAAAGAAACACAGTTATCACTAAAATATACACCAGAATGGGCAGCATGCGGAATTTGTCCCATCAAATTCAATCCCTGGGTTCATAAATTCTATTATTAATGAGCAAAATGTAGGAAATGGTTCTGTGGAGCAACCCTATGTTTTGGGATGAATTCTGTGTTGCTGCTTAGATTTTGTTGGTTAAATTGCCTGTCCAGTAGGTACAAGTTGCTTAGAATAAATCTTAAAAGTGTCTGTTAGTGTATCTTTTCCAGAAAACATGATATTCTAATTGGCCAGAGAATTTTACTAAGCTTTTACAGCCACATCAGTTTTGTCTTCTTTCCTCTGAGCACTATATGTTTTCGTACTTTGATATCGTTTCAGTAGATTCCTAATATACTTTAGTTATACACTGGACGATCTTCACCAAGTGTATAGGTATTCACTATGTTAGCTATTGTTAAGATTCAAGATTAACCCAATTGCAAGCTTATCAAGTAAAGGTACATTATATGTTTAATCTCAAATTTGCAGCACACTGCCTTAAGTATGCTAACGATTGGAAGTACCCAATCGATACATGAGGTACTTTTCAGCAGAAATCAGGTGTCAGTGTATCAATTTATTGTATCAAAGCAAACAACAGTTAATTAATAAACATATGCTCACACTAGTGTAGTGTTAAATACACATAAGTTAGACTCAATATCGTAACTATTACAAATATGACTAAATCCTTGGGTTTGGATAAAGAGTTATTAGGTAAATTCAAGTCACTTTCTATAGTAAACTGGGTAAAAATGAGTCCGTATGTGTCATAGACCCACAAATTACACCATTAGTTGAATATGACTGTATACAGCTTGCTTGATTGTAAATAGCTTTTGTGGCTATTCTGATGAAGTAATACCACCTTATTTGGTATCCAAAGCGGCAATATTGCAAATGGTCAGTGTTCCTATAACATTAAACATCCATAAAGGCACCAAATGTCCCTACTATCATAGGTATACTGTATAATCCACACCAAGTATTAAGATATGCTAGATGTTACCTAAAAGATTGTCGGAGTATATCGGGTGGTAAGTATAATAAAGCGGAGATTCTACTGAATAGTGCTGATTAAACGGTTAACTGCAGTACCGGGCAAACGACTGTATATATATATTAGCCGCTGAATATAACCCATTAGTATAACCGAGCTTCTCAATTGAGCTCCATTGTTGGTGTGTCCAAGCAGGACAGCTGGCGATTACTGATGATGTGTTTATTCCAGTTCAGTGTTCTGAGTAGATAAAGCACTTCGGATATGTGAAATGTTGCAAACACAACTATCTCATTAAGTTCAGTGAAGGGCTAAATACTTCATTATAATAAATAATAAATAATATTGTACCCTTGTATAACAATTTCAATTAATATATTTATATATATTGGTTATACTTGTAACTTAAAAAGAAATATGCGGTCGGTTCACTTGCTCAATTGCCAAGCGGATTATGGGTGTTATACTTATTTGCTTGCTCAATTGCACAAGAGGTTAAAGGTGTCTGTATTAGCACACACATGCGTGCCGGTAAGCTGAATGTTTGGCAGTGATAAACTATCTCAAATGCACTCTTATATAGCGATAATTAACAAGACAGTTAGTGCATTAACGTGTGCCAACATCCGCTGCTTTCTGTATATTTGACACTCTTATGCGCCTCAGTTTGAACAAACCGCTTTGTGTAGAGTTAGGTATACTAACTACTATGATCTATAACTGCCTATAAGAGAGATGAGCTCTCAAGCATTCTCAGTCACTAGGTTAGTAAGGTAAAAAAATGAGAAAGATATTGCCAGTAGCTATTCACTTGCCAGACATAAATTGTTACTTAAACATTAATAGACATCAGTAGAGTCTGGTTTGGTACAGTGGAAGACTACAGTAATTGAATCGGGAAGCTTAAGGCTTGCTAAAAACACAGGAGCTCCTAGGACTCCTCACCATTGCCCTAACGTCCCTGACATGTTTCGCCACATTACGTGGCTTTCTCAAAGGTGAACACGCTGCACTATAGTTGGCTATTTAAGGCTAATAGCTATCACACCCCCAATAGGCGTGTCATTGCCTTCTGACCTATCAATGTCGGGTATGATCTTATGTCACAGATGGGTGGGTATTAGCAAATTTACATTGAATAAAATTAACTGTTTCTTGACTATCAGAGGATTGGGCATAGATGTCAGATTGGAACGTAGTCGTATTTTGGTTGCAAATGAAAACTCCTCAATTATACCAAATAAGGTGGTATTACTTCATCAGAATAGCCACAAAAGCTATTTACAATCAAGCAAGCTGTATACAGTCATATTCAACTAATGGTGTAATTTGTGGGTCTATGACACATACGGACTCATTTTTACCCAGTTTACTATAGAAAGTGACTTGAATTTACCTAATAACTCTTTATCCAAACCCAAGGATTTAGTCATATTTGTAATAGTTACGATATTGAGTCTAACTTATGTGTATTTAACACTACACTAGTGTGAGCATATGTTTATTAATTAACTGTTGTTTGCTTTGATACAATAAATTGATACACTGACACCCGATTTCTGCTGAAAAGTACCTCATGTATCGATTGGGTACTTCCAATCGTTAGCATACTTAAGGCAGTGTGCACGGCGCTGCTGCAAATTTGAGATTAAACATATAATGTACCTTTACTTGATAAGCTTGCAATTGGGTTAATCTTGAATCTTAACAATAGCTAACATAGTGAATACCTATACACTTGGTGAAGATCGTCCAGTGTATAACTAAAGTATATTAGGAATCTTTACTCGTTAAGTTTGCTAAAAAGCTTGTCAAAAACTAATTCATTGAATACTTATATACTCTGTGGAGACCATCCAGTGTATAACCAAAGTACACAGTACACAGTTCATCTGTGGTCACGATATTACACATATACATTGACAATTCACAATACTGTTGCTGCAGATAACAATTGTGGTGGCTTTATTTCATTGATATAACCTCAAAGATCGTTTATAATCAAGAGAGTTACATTTAGTTACTTCTAACCAAAGGTATATGTCCTTGCTTAGAGATAGATGTGCAAATATCAGTAATTACTCTATCATAACAACCCAAACCAAGTCATCCAAACTAGATGTACAAATTGTTAACTTTTAATATTGCATCAGCAGCAGTGTAATTCAGTAGTGACCTACAGTAGTAACTATTATTATCAATCTTAATATACACGCCCAGATTCTCTGGATTAGAGAATTCACCATATTGTAGCAGTGATTTACATCTGTTATTATCAGTGCAAACACATACATGAAGAGATTCCTCAATTGCACCTGGGTACCACACTTACCAAAAGTTTGTTGAGCATTATTCACCCTATATACAGCTCTGAATTACCTTCTAATTTCTCAATACTAGCGACTTCCAATCAGAGATACTCTGTGTCTTACACCTGCACAGACCTAAAATTAATTATCAGTGTGAATATTTTTTTATCCACTGACTGTAAGTAGGTAAATCCATTGTAAGACAATCGCACACAAGAGTATCTGTTGGTGGTATCTCTGTTTAACTTGATATTGTCACGATAAGCCAAGCTGACTACAGTCGGTGCTTAAGTGTGTTTTTAAAGTTTTGATTTATCCTATTTTAATTGTTGACCCCAATAAAAGTTATATTTTAACCTTAGTTAAGTTTGTGTCTCCCTAATCCTTGGATTTCATTATTGATCTTATTACATCAATATTATTTATTGGTGACCTGGGAGTGCTTCCAAAGTGTATTCTTTCTTCTCTCAGTTCCAGTAATCAAGGATATACACATAGCACCATACTTAGCCATATAAGTTGGCTGCTAATACACAAGGCCTTACTAGTTGGCCAGATATATAATAAGCCAGGTCCTTCACACACTCGTAGTGCCATTGGTAATGTCTCCAAACAATTCGATATCTAACACCTGTCTGATGACATCAGATCTTCTAATTGCAACAGTTTTTCGCATAGAATAAAAACCACATTATACACATGTAAAGTATTTTAGCAATAGTATCCTATACTAAACAATAATTAGACAATCCAATAGAACACTGCATGTTTGCATGTAAAAGTAAAAAAATTGGTATTGACCCACAGTAATCAAAGGGTTATTCGATCTATTCTCCTATTCACACAATGTTTAAAATTCAAAATATATATTGGGAATGTTAGCTTCTATCCAAAGTCAAAAACTGGGCTAGATTTAAACATATTGTTAGTATGAGGAACGACCTACTGTGCGTTAGACCAGTATTCAAAAAAAATATATAAATAGTAAAAAGTTGGGCGTGTATGTTTACAAGTGCTGTGTGAACACAGCCAATAGGCTGATGTGATTGTATCTACCGGGGGTGTGTTAAGGCAGCCAATGAGCTGACATTAGTAAATATAGTAAATAGTAAAAAGTGGGTGTGTATGTTTACAAGTGCTGTGTGGAAACAGCCAATAGGCTGATGTGAGTGTATCTGCAGGGGGTGTGTTAAGGCAGCCAATGAGCTGACATTAGTGAGCATGTGAACCCTAGATGCTGTGTAAATTACACCTCTTTATAGCGGACCTAGTTACATGTATCTAGCAAAAACGGATACATAAATATAATGTCCGTGGTGAAGTACATGCACATTAAGCATTTTGTGTCAAACCCGAAAGTATATTTTAATGACACGCAAATCAGTAAGAGAACGAGAATATCAATATTCTATGCTATATAATGGATTGGATGCGCTAACTCATATAATAATTCAGGAAATAAATACCAAATAGTTGTGTTTTGGGAGAGCCCTATAATCTCTCTAAACTTAACGTGATGTATATGTGAACAGACACGCTCTTCGAAGAGATGCTATTTATCTAAAATAGAATAAATAAAAAGTGATAACTATGTGTTTGATGGTATATAATCTAATGATAAAAAGATTAGCCTCTTAGAAAGCACAGAGTAAGACACCAAAGACACCCTATTTGGAGGCGTGCAACTCCAAAGTGAAAATATCAAAAATGGAGTCTCAAAGGTCTCAGGGTAGTGAAGAAAAGCAAGGCTGCAAAGGTTTTAACATGGAATCCCTGCCCGCAGAGAGATCATTCTTCAAATATAGGGTCTAAAACTGTTGTGTAATGCTCTTTTACCCTTAATCCTGACATTAAAGGGGCAGTCTACACCAGAATATTTATTGTTTTAAAAGATAGATAATCCCTTTATTACCCATTCCCTAGTTTTGCATAACCAACACAGTAATATAATTACACATTTTACCTCTGGGATTACCTTGTATCTAAGCCTCTGTAAACTGCCCCCTTATTTCAGTTCTTTTGACAGACTTGCATTTTAGCCAATCAGTGCTAGCTCATAGTAACTCCACGTGCGTGAGCACAGTGTTATCTATATGAAACACATGAACTAACACCCTCTAGTAGTGAAAAACTGTCAAATTGCCCTGAACTAAGAGGTGGCCTTCAAGGGCTTAGAAATTAGCATATGAACCTCCTAGATTTAGCTTTCAACTAAGAATACCAAAAGAACAAAGCAAAATTGGTGATCAAAGTAAATTGGAAAATTTACTTGGAAAGATTGGAAGATTGTTTAAAATGACATGCCCTATCTGAATAATGAAAGTTTGTTTTGGACTAGACTGCATCTTTAAACAAATCAGAGCACTAAGAGTTTGATGTTTATTCTATGATGTGTACCGAAAAAAAGAATTGCCTAAAGCAATTTCCTCACCTAAAGAAACACAGTTATCACTAAAATATACACCAGAATGGGCAGCATGAGGAATTTGTCCCATCAAATTCAATCCATGGGTTCATAAATTCTATTATTAATGAGCAAAATGTAGGAATTGGTTCTGTGGAGCAACCCTATGTTTTGGGATGAATTCTGTGTTGCTGCTTTAATTTTGTTGGTTAAATTGCCTGTCCAGTAGTTACAAGTTGCTTAGAATAAATCTTAAAAGTGTCTGTTAGTGTATCTTTTCCAGAAAACATGATATTCTAATTGGCCAGAGAATTTTACTAAGCTTTTTGTCTTCTTTCCTCTGAGTACTATGGCCTAGATTTGGAGTTTGGCAGTAGCCGTGAAAACCAGCGTTAGAGGCTCCTAACGCTGGTTTTAGGCTACCGCCGGTATTTGGAGTCATTAAAAAAAGGGTCTAACGCTCACTTTTCAGCCGCGACTTTTCCATACCGCAGATCCCCTTACGTCAATTGCGTATCCTATCTTTTCAATGGGATTTTTATAACTCCGGTATTTAGAGTCGTGGCTGAAGTGAAGAATTCTAACGACAAAACTCCAGCCGCAGAAAAAAGTCAGTAGTTAAGAGCTTTCTGGGCTAACGCCGGTTTATAAAGCTCTTAACTACTGTGCTCTAAAGTACACTAACACCCATAAACTACCTATGTACCCCTAAACCGAGGCCCCCCCACATCGCCGACACTTGATTAAATTTGTTTAACCCCTAATCTGCCGACCGCCACCTACGTTATACTTATGTACCCCTAATCTGCTGCCCCTAACACCGCCGACCCCTATATTATATTTATTAACCCCTAACCTGCCCCCCACAACGTCGCAGCCAGCTACCTACAATAATTAACCCCTAATCTGCCGACCGCAAAGAGCAGCCACCTACATTATAGCTATGTACCCCTAATCTGCTGCCCCTAACACCGCCGACCCCTATAATATATTTATTAACCCCTAATCTGCCCCCCTCAACGTCGCCTCCACCTGCCTACACTTATTAACCCCTAATCTGCTGAGCGGACCGCACCGCTACTATAATAAAGTTATTAACCCCTAATCCGCCTAACTAACCCTATAATAAATAGTATTAACCCCTAATCTGCCCTCCCTAACATCACCGACACCTAACTTCAATTATTAACCCCTAATCTGCCGACTGGAGCTCACCGCTATTCTAATAAATGTATTAACCCCTAAAGCTAAGTCTAACCCTAACACTAACACCCCCCTAAGTTAAATATAATTTTAATCTAACGAAATTAATTAACTCTTCTTAAATAAATTATTCCTATTTAAAGCTAAATACTTACCTGTAAAATAAATCCTAATATAGCTACAATATAAATTATATTTATATTATAGCTATTTTAGGATTAATATTTATTTTACAGGTAACTTTGTATTTATTTTAACCAGGTACAATAGCTATTAAATAGTTAAGAACTATTTAATAGCTAAAATAGTTAAAATAATTACAAATTTACCTGTAAAATAAATCCTAACCCAAGTTACAATTAAACCTAACACTACACTATCAATAAATAAATTAAATACAATTCCTACAAATAAATACAATGAAATAAACTAACTAACGTACAAAAAATAAAAAAGAACTAAGTTACAAAAAATAAAAAAATATTTACAAACATTAGAAATATATTACAACAATTTTAAACTAATTACACCTACTCTAAGCCCCCTAATAAAATAACAAAGCCCCCCAAAATAAAAAAAATGCCCTACCCTATTCTAAATTACTAAAGTTCAAAGCTCTTTTACCTTACCAGCCCTGAACAGGGCCCTTTGCGGGACATGCCCCAAGAAGTTCAGCTCTTTTGCCTGTAAAATAAAACATACAATACCCCCCCCCCAACATTACAACCCACCACCCACATACCCCTAATCTAACCCAAACCCCCCTTAAATAAACCTAACACTAAGCCCCTGAAGATCTCCCTACCTTGAGTCGTCTTCACCCAGCCGAGCCAAATTCTTCATCCAAGCGGAGCAAGAAGAGGTCCTACATCCGGTAGAAGTCTTCATCCAAGCGGGGCAGAAGAGGTCTTCCATCCGATTGAAGTCTTAATCCAAGCGGAATCTTCTATCGTCATCCATCCGGTGCGGAGCGGCAGCATCCTGAAGACCTCCAACGCGGAACATCCATCCTGGCCGACGACTGAACGACGAATGACGGTTCCTTTAAATGACGTCATCCAAGATGGTGTCCCTCGAATTCCGATTGGCTGATAGGATTCTATCAGCCAATCGGAATTAAGGTAGGAATATTCTGATTGTCTGATGGAATCAGCCAATCAGAATCAAGTTCAATCCGATTGGCTGATCCAATCAGCCAATCAGATTGAGCTCGCATTCTATTGGCTGTTCCGATCAGCCAATCAGAATATTCCTACCTTAATTCCGATTGGCTGATAGAATCCTATAAGCCAATCGGAATTCGAGGGACGCCATCTTGGATGACGTCATTTAAAGGAACCGTCATTCGTCGTTCAGTCGTCGGCCAGGATGGATGTTCCGCGTCGGAGGTCTTCAGGATGCTGCCGCTCCGCTCCGGATGGATGACGATAGAAGATTCCGCTTGGATGAAGACTTCAATCGGATGGAAGACCTCTTCTGCCCCGCTTGGATGAAGACTTCTACCGGATGGAGGACCTCTTCTTGCTCCGCTTGGATGAAGAATTTGGCTCGGCTGGGTGAAGACGACTCAAGGTAGGGAGATCTTCAGGGGCTTAGTGTTAGGTTTATTTAAGGGGGGTTTGGGTTAGATTAGGGGTATGTGGGTGGTGGGTTGTAATGTTGGGGGGGTATTGTATGTTTTATTTTACAGGCAAAAGAGCTGAACTTCTTGGGGCATGCCCCGCAAAGGGCCCTGTTCAGGGCTGGTAAGGTAAAAGAGCTTTGAACTTTAGTAATTTAGAATAGGGTAGGGCATTTTTTTATTTTGGGGGGCTTTGTTATTTTATTAGGGGAATTAGAGTAGGTGTAATTAGTTTAAAATTGTTGTAATATATTTCTAATGTTTGTAAATATTTTTTTATTTTTTGTAACTTAGTTAGTTTATTTCATTGTATTTATTTGTAGGAATTGTATTTAATTTATTTATTGATAGTGTAGTGTTAGGTTTAATTGTAGATAATTATAGGTATTTTATTTAATTTATTTATTGATAGTGTAGTGTTAGGTTTAATTGTAACTTAGGTTATTATTTATTTTACAGGTAATTTGTAATTATTTTAACTATTTTAGCTATTAAATAGTTCTTAACTATTTAATAGCTATTGTACCTGGTTAAAATAAATACAAAGTTACCTGTAAAATAAATATTAATCCTAAAATAGCTATAATATAAATATAATTTATAATGTAGCTATATTAGGATTTATTTTACAGGTAAGTATTTAGCTTTAAATAGGAATAATTTATTTAAGAAGAGTTAATTAATTTCGTTAGATTAAAATTATATTTAATTTAGGGGGGTGTTAGTGTTAGGGTTAGACTTAGCTTTAGGGGTTAATACATTTATTAAAATAGCGGTGAGCTCCAGTCGGCAGATTAGGGGTTAATAATTGAAGTTAGGTGTTGGCGATGTTAGGGAGGACAGATTAGGGGTTAATACTATTTATTATAGGGTTAGTGAGGCGGATTAGGGGTTAATAACTTTATAATAATAGCGGTGCGGTCCGCTCGGCAGATTAGGGGTTAATAAGTGTAGGCAGGTGGAGGCGACGTTGTGGGGGGCAGATTAGGGGTTAATAAATATAATATAGGGGTCGGCGGTGTTAGGGGCAGCAAATTAGGGGTACATAGGGATAATGTAAGTAGCAGCGGTTTACGGAGCGGCAGATTAGGGGTTAAAAATAATATACAGGGGTCAGCGATAGCGGGGGCGGCAGAATAGGGGTTAATAAGTGTAAGGTTAGGGGTGTTTAGACTCGGGGTACATGTTAGAGTGTTAGGTGCAGACGTAGGAAGTGTTTCCCCATAGCAAACAATGGGGCTGCGTTAGGAGCTGAACGCGGCTTTTTTGCAGGTGTTAGGTTTTTTTTCAGCTCAAACAGCCCCATTGTTTCCTATGGGGGAATCGTGCACGAGCACGTTTTTGAGGCTGGCCGCGTCCGTAAGCAACTCTGGTATCGAGAGTTGAAGTTGCGTTAAATATGCTCTACGCTCCTTTTTTGGAATTATGCAAACGATATCGGCACCAATTTACTCCCAAAAATGTCTGTGAGCATAAAATCACTATGATTCTAATGTGAATATTGTGAATCAGCTGATCGAGTCCGCTTCTTCACCACTCACCTCTACTTCGGGGCGCAAACGACAGTGTAAACGTGCTATAAAGATAAGCCTTACCTCTCTCAGGCTTCAGAGTTTCCCAACACCACGGTACCTTATTCCGCTTGTGTGGTCCTATATGCGGACTGCAGGAAACAAACCAACTGCTCCGCTAGGTTATGCTCAGTTTCCAGCCTCGAGGTTTTCCGGCGTCTGACGTCACTGTCTCTCCCCAATGCTTCAATTCTCGCGGGAGGTGAGTGGACTATGCTTACAGGAATAGTCACCTGTAACTCTGCACTGGTAGTTAATAGATGTTGCAAAAACTTTATTGAAGAAAACATTAAAAGTTCATCGCTGAACAAATTTCATTCCATAGACAAGTGAGAGGTGTGTGTTCCACCCCAGGGACTGCTTGCTGACGCGTTTTGGCTCCAAGGGCCGTAATCGTAGCTGCAGTCACTTGCCTTAATGATCCTTAAATATCAATTAAAGCCAGCTAATAGGTTAAAAATAGTTACACCCTTCTTTTACCTGGGGCGGAACAAAAAACACACCTATTAAGGTCTAAACTCTTTATTGCATATATGGACACACAGTGAGTTTAATACTAACTTGGACCAAACAATAATTAAAGACCGTAAAACTCACTAGATATTTGCTCAAAATGACCCATATACTTACATTAACAGTATGAAACAACAAGTATATGTGTATATAAGTTCATTATGCATATAACCATATTTGCAACTTCCTAATACATTTGATAACATTGCAAAATAGATACATATATACAAAATAGCGATATTACAAATGTGATTGCCAATACACAAAAGGAAAAGAAAATGTAAAGAAAATGTAAGTCTATTTCATTCCCTTATTATAACCTAAGTTTCATGCCCCAAATTTGATCATTTCCCAATTAATGTGAAAACATATATAAAGGATTTAATCCAATCCAAGGGGATTCATGAAAAAAGATAGGAAAAAAGATAGGAAAAAAGGGGGGGGGGGGAAAGTGAATAGATAAGTAAGATTGAAAATCCCATAAATTCCAAACACGGTTTATAACCCCTTTTTTCCTATCTTTTTTCATGAATCCCCTTGGATTGGATTAAATCCTCTATATATGTTTTCACATTAATTGGGAAATGATCAAATTTGGGGCATGAAACTTAGGTTATAATAAGGGAATGAAATAGACTTACATTTTCTTTACATTTTCTTTTCCTTTTGTGTATTGGCAATCACATTTGTAATATCGCTATTTTGTATATATGTATCTATTTTGCAATGTTATCAAATGTATTAGGAAGTTGCAAATATGGTTATATGCATTATGAACTTATATACACATATACTTGTTGTTTCATACTGTTAATGTAAGTATATGGGTCATTTTGAGCAAATATCTAGTGAGTTTTACGGTCTTTAATTATTGTTTGGTCCAAGTTAGTATTAAACTCACTGTGTGTCCATATATGCAATAAAGAGTTTAGACCTTAATAGGTGTGTTTTTTGTTCCGCCCCAGGTAAAAGAAGGGTGTAACTATTTTTAACCTATTAGCTGGCTTTAATTGATATTTAAGGATCATTAAGGCAAGTGACTGCAGCTACGATTACGGTCCTTGGAGCCGAAACGCGTCAGCAAGCAGTCCCTGGGGTGGAACACACACCTCTCACTTGTCTATGGAATGAAATTTGTTCAGCGATGAACTTTTAATGTTTTCTTCAATAAAGTTTTTGCAACATCTATTAACTACCAGTGCATCCTTGAAATCCCTCTATTGCTCCTTTTTTGGAGCCTAACGCAGCCGTTCTGTGGACTCTCAATACCAGAGTTATTTTAAAGGTGCGGCCAGAAAAAAGCCAGCGTTAGGTACGCGGGTCGTTACCGACAAAACTCTAAATCTAGCCGTATATGTTCTCGTACTTTGATATCCTTTCAGTAGATCTAGAGTTGCTAATGTATCTTAGAAAGACCATATTCTATACATGGTGAAGAGTATTTAAAACATGGGCTCATCCAGGATTTGAACCCGGGACCTCTCGCACCCAAAGCAAGAATCATACCCCTAGACCAACAAGCCACATTTTTGTAGGTAGAGAATTGCATACCACATCTTTACCAAGCAGACTATCATGAAAACCTAGGTTTCAAAGGTCTCAGGGTAGTGAAGAAAAGCAAGGCTGCAAAGGTTTTAACATGGAATCCCTGCCCTCAGAGAGATCATTCTTCAAATATAGGGTCTAAAACTGTTGTGTAATGCTCTTTTACCCTTAATCCTGACATTAAAGGGACAGTCTACACCAGAATATTTATTGTTTTAAAAGATAGGTAATCCCTTTATTACCCATTCCCTCATCATAGTGTTGATAAAATAAAAAGTGTCCTCTTGAAAGAATTCAGAAAACAGATAAGAAAAATGTAGCAAGCATCTTTCTTTTCAAATAATTAGCCAACATTGGCCAACACCTGGTAAAAAGCATTCCATTCCCATACAGCTCAGGACATACAACAGAGAGAAAGATCACATAAAGCTAATTGTTCTTCAGAAAGAAAAAAGTCTCTGCATCCAGGCTTTCAGTGGAAGCACGTTCAACTCATGGAAACAAAACTAAAATGAAACGAGTGGACCAGATATATAATTATAAAAAGTTTACTTTGGATCCTAAAAAGATAGAAATACATTGAATACATATATCTATAATTAAAATGCAAATAAAAAAAATGAATAAAAACATAGCATATGAAATACAATCGTGCGCTTCCTAAGTACAAAATTGTACTCCTAAACAATCTTAGATACTCCTCGGTTGATGATTTTATGATATAGAATACCAAGTGGTGATGGCAGTATTATTATATACACCCTTTTTTAGCAGGTATGATGTCAGTTCATTTATTGAATAAGTCTCTCCTAATGCGGTACATTGAATCTATGAAACAGTAGCCGCCAACTACTTATTAACTTCTGATTTCCTTTAAGACCCGCTATCAGGGGAAAGACTCAAAACAGTGGGTGCTTCAAGCAAAAAGTTAGAAGTCTTAGATGGTGAATCCGTACCTTGGGGAGACTTTGTGTACTAGGTGAAGACTTCCAAAACAACAGGGTATACAGATGGAAAAGAAAATTTAATTCCAACACCTCTACAAATCGTCAAAGAGTAACAATTATACAAAGTGACACAGAGACAGAAGGTGAAGAATCTGATAACCCTATAGAGGAAGCAACCCCAGAACGACCTACCAAGTCTGCCCCAACTCAGTCAGAAAACAGAAAAAGGAAAGGTTTTTTAGAGGAAGGTACCAATATAAACCCAGATCCACCAGAAGAGGTAGGGGGAGCAAACAAAAAAGCAACAAGAACCAGAAGTGTCAGAGACACCAGACACAGCAACAAACCTTACAAAAGGAGCCCCAGTCCTTTCTCCAAAATCAAATTGAAACAATGAAAGTGTTAAATTTATCTAACAAAATGTTGTCAGAAGACCATCTATCTCTATTATCCAAAGGGTTATCTTTTTGCCCAAGTACATCACTCGACAAGTTCGAAAATATCAAGGATATACAATTATTCTTGCGAAAACTATTGTTACGTAAACAATATGCAGATATAAAAAATCAGAAAGAACCAAATCTAGAGAACCAATGGACCATAGAAGACTTAACAGCTTTACAGGATTTAGAAGATCTATTGAAAGAAAATGAAATAGATGGAAGTACAAATTGGCGAAATAGCCTAATCAATAAATCCAAATATATACCTAAATCCTCCATGAGCCCAAGTGTACAAATCTTCAATAACATTGTCTGTAAAGAGATATCGAATTTACAAGTCAAATCTCCTCCAACAAATTTAACCAAGGGTGAAAAACGTGCTCTAGCCGAAATTCAAAAGTGGGATGACATTATAGTCCGCCAAGCGGACAAAGGTGGCAACATCGTTCTCTGGCCTAGAGAGATGTATCTAAAAGAAGCCAATTCACAACTAACTAATGAGACTTGTTATAAAAAACTGTGGAGTAACCCAACGGAACAGTTTTTAACACAGTATAAAGATCTCATCACTCAAGCCAAAATGAACAACATCATCAGTGAAAAAGAGAAGAAATTCCTGACTGTAAACCATCCGAAAATAGCCACCTTTTACCTGATCCCCAAGGTACATAAAAATGCCAAACATCCACCGGGCCGCCCCATAGTGTCTGGTAATGAAAACTTGACAGAAAAAGCAAGTAAATATATTGACCAGCGATTAAGAGAATTTTTAACAGAAATTCCTTCATATATAAAAGACACTATGGAGACACTTCAGCATTTACAAGATATCCAATTAGGACCCACATCTTGGCTTGTCACCGCAGATGTGGAGGCCCTTTACACCAGTATCCAACATGAATTAGGGCTGGAAGCAGTTCAATATTATCTCAACCTACAAACAGAAGAGGATGATAATCATAATAAATTCGTGATGAAATTACTTGAATTTGTACTTAAAAAGAATTACTTCGTTTTCAACGACCAATTCTATCTGCAAACAAGGGGGACAGCCATGGGGACAGCGTGTGCACCCACGTACGCCAACCTATTTTTAGGTTGGTGGGAGCACAACACTGTCTTCATTGATGACAATGATGAATTTACTAAACATATCCCCCTCTGGCTAAGGTATATAGATGACATTCTTTTCATCTGGGAAGGACCCAAAGAAAAGCTGGACATGTTTCTAAAGATTCTAAATTCAAACAGTTTAAACATCAAACTAACCTATGAATATAGTCAGACAGAAATATCCTTTTTGGATTTAAGAATTTTCAAAAAAAGCAATGGCATGGTGGGGACTGATCTATACAGAAAGAAAACAGCCACTAATACTATTCTTTACAATACAAGTGCACATGCACCATGCACAATCAAATCACTCCCAACAGGGGAATTTCTACGAGTCAAAAGGAACTGTTCGGAACCAGATTTATATAAAATCAGAGCGCAAGAAACAACAGACCGCCTTAGCCAGAGGGGGTATAGTAAATCTCTAATTAAAAAAGCAAAGGATAGAGCAAGAAAAACAGAACGTCAGAACTTATTGAAACCTAAGATTCGCACCAATGATAGCAAAACCAGATTAGTGTTAACTTATAACACACAGAGCAAAGACATAATCCAAATAATCAACAAACACTGGCATATCCTACAAGCAGATAATACCCTGGTTCAATTCCTAGGTTCCAAAGTTGACATCAGTTACCGACGCACAAAAAATCTGAAGGATCTTGTGAGCCCCAGCCATTATACCCGCAAAAAGAAAACTACTGTCAGTGGCATACAAAACGGCTCATACCCATGTGGGAATTGTATTAGCTGCAAATTTCTGAAAAAAACAACATCAGTTACAGATAGATTTGATAAAAAACATCTAATCAAATCTTTCATTAATTGCAACACCACTGGTGTAATTTATGTCTTACAATGCAAGTGCCCCAAAACCTATGTAGGGATGACGACACGTAAATTACGAACGAGATTGCAAGAACACGTGCGTAATATCAGAAATGCAGCCAAAGACTTAAAGAACAAGAAGGCCATTTCATCAGTAGCACAACATTTTTACAAATTCCATCAAGGAAAGGCTGAAGGGCTAATGTGCTTTGGAATACACAAAATTAACCTTGGAATTAGAGGTGGCGACAAAGAAACAAGTTTACTACAACATGAAAGCAGATGGATTTATCTGCTGAATTCCATACAACCTAATGGGTTAAACGAACATAATAATTATTTTTCATACCTGTAGATATAAATAAGATGAAAAATATCAGTAACTCAGAAAAATAAAAAACATTTAATCCTAACAAGAAATCCTCTATACTAGGAAGATCCTATAAACAACCTTTGAACATGCATAACGCAATTATCATATTGACTATAAATTCATCAGTCACTAAAATATGGATTATATATCCATCACTTATCACTGACACTTTAATATTTGCTATCTGCATCTAGGACCCAAATCACACATCACCATGAAGATATTCAATTATTGATCACCCACACACATTTAATTTAATTCAACTTATTCTTTTATTATCACGTTAGTAATAGCACTATTTGGTGTTTACACCTTATCCACCCTCACCCGTACCACATATGGCACAGCTTCACTTCAAATAATTATTTATATTAATAGAACTTTAAATTTTATAATTTCTTATTCTCTAGGGTCATCTCTTATTTTGTTTTCATATCACCATTTTTCGGATCCACATTTAGTCAATATAATAAGATTTTTATCCCAAAGTATACTTCCTTAGTTAATATAATACCAACTAATATGAAAAACACCAGATAGTACTGCTGGCATCAAAAATTTAAGTATGCAGCTGAACTACTCTAGATAATAAAACTCACTATGTTTCCCTTGTAATGAACCATCAAACAGTGGAAACATAAAAGCAATTGTAAAAAGGAGTTGATTATGGACTATTATAATATTTAGATTTATTTAAAAATATTATCATTATTATTTATCACTTTTCACTCTATATAATTTTTATTATTATTATTATTAATTTTCTTATATTTTCACATTCTTTTATTTTTCATTTTTTAATTGTATTGCTTTCTATGTCCATTCAGGATATTTTTCACTTTAATTCAGTCAAGTGTATATATATTTCTCTTCCAAGATAAAGAGATTTCAGCTCCAAATTATAACCCATTGTAACATATATCTAGATAAAATATCCTTTTTGCCCGTTCCTCTGTATCCATCTCTATACTACAAACTGATCAATTCATACCGGTGGATAATCTGCCAGTAATACATCCTGTCTTTGGTATATTGAAACTAATAAAACACAAAAACGATAATCACAAATAATATTCTTTGCGAACCTTTATTTCAAAGAATAATTCAATAAATATCAGAAGGTTTTATCCTTCTTAAATATTCTCCTCCTTCCCCCTTTCATTGAAAAAAGATGTACATATTTCTTTCATTGAAAGATTACATTGAGATCTGGAATCAACACATAATACAAGAATGAAGGGGCAGCCGTATCCAATGATATTTCTTTTCCAATACACACAGGCTGTCTCTCATTCAATGATTGGTCCCTTGTAAGGAACCATCTGATTTGTCAAAAACGTCCAATAGGAGGAGCAGTGCTAGCCAATAAATAGACACCTGTTTGGCCGCGCCGTACCCTTTGAAAAAGCCACGTTAGTGGCGAAACATGTTAGGGAATTGTTTGTAGAATGCCAGTCAGCATTTTTTAATAAGCAGGAACATAGGTCGTTATTATATATAACTATTGTGGTTGTGCACAATATTAAGCAAACTTACTCCAAAATGAGATTTAACTCAGTAGTAATGTATTAAGTCTAACCGACATTAGAAGCTTAGAATCAGCGAGCGGTTACTAATATGGAGCTTTGAATACACATATAACACCGCAAATACTTAGTGAAGCACCTTAAGCCTAACCGGCATTTACAGCCTTGGATTTAGTAAGCGATTAGTAAGGTGGCACATCTAATACAGATATATTATCGCAAGGAGTGCAGATATTGTCGGCGGTTATTGTTGTGATGCATCAAACATTGATATAATATCGCAAATACTCAGTGAATTATTCTAAATCTAACCAGTATCTATAGCGTGGATTCAGCAAGCGGTTATTAATATAGAGATTTAAATATACACATAACACCGCAAGTACTCAGTGAGTTCTCGTCACAATGCCGCTAATGACCTTCTATGCCTAAGTGGATAATACGATTCAACTAGTTTCTATTACTAAGCAATATCTGATACAAACTATGGCCTAGATTTAGAGTTCGGCGGTAAAAGGGCTGTTAACGCTCCGCGGGTTTTTTTCTGGCCGCACCATAAATTTAACTCTGGTATCGAGAGTTCAAACAAATGCTGCGTTAGGCTCCAAAAAAGGAGCGTAGAGCATTTTTACCGCAAATGCAACTCTCGATACCAGAGTTGCTTACGGACGCGGCCGGCATCAAAAACGTGCTCGTGCACGATTCTCCCATAGGAAACAATGGGGCTGTTTGAGCTGAAAAAAAACCTAACACCTGCAAAAAAGCAGCGTTCAGCTCCTAACGCAGCCCCATTGTTTCCTATGGGGAAACACCTCCTAAGTCTGCACCTAACACCCTAACATGTACCCCGAGTCTAAACACCCCTAACCTTACACTTATTAACCCCTAATCTGCCGCCCCCGCTATCGCTGACCCCTGCATTACACTTTTAACCCCTAATCTGCCGCTCCGTAAACCGCCGCCACCTACGTTATCCCTATGTACCCCTAATCTGCTGCCCTAACATCGCCGACCCCTATGTTATATTTATTAACCCCTAATCTGCCCCCCACAACGTCGCCGACACCTACCTACACTTATTAACCCCTAATCTGCCGAGCGGACCTGAGCGCTACTATAATAAAGTTATTAACCCCTAATCCGCCTCACTAACCCTATCATAAATAGTATTAACCCCTAATCTGCCCTCCCTAACATCGCCGACACCTACCTTCAATTATTAACCCCTAATCTTCCGACCGGAGCTCACCGCTATTCTAATAAATGTATTAACCCTTAAAGCTAAGTCTAACCCTAACACTAACACCCCCCTAAGTTAAATATAATTTTTATCTAACGAAATAAATTAACTCTTATTAAATAAATAATTCCTATTTAAAGCTAAATACTTACCTGTAAAATAAATCCTAATATAGCTACAATATAAATTATAATTATATTATACCTATTTTAGGATTAATATTTATTTTACAGGCAACTTTGTAATTATTTTAACCAGGTACAATAGCTATTAAATAGTTAAGAACTATTTAATAGTTACCTAGTTAAAATAATTACAAATTTACCTGTAAAATAAATCCTAACCTAAGATATAATTAAACCTAACACTACCCTATCAATAAAATAATTAAATAAACTACCTACAATTACCTACAATTAACCTAACAATACACTATCAATAAATTAATTAAACACAATTGCTACAAATAAATAAAATTAAATAAACTATCTAAAGTACAAAAAATAAAAAAGAACTAAGTTACAGAAAATAATAAAATATTTACAAACATAAGAAAAATATTACAACAATTTTAAACTAATTACACCTACTCTAAGCCCCCTAATAAAATAACAAAGCCCCCCAAAATAAAAAATTCCCTACCCTATTCTAAAATACAAATATTACAAGCTCTTTTACCTTACCAGCCCTGAACAGGGCCCTTTGCGGGGCATGCCCCAAGAATTTCAGCTCTTTTGCCTGTAAAAAAAAACATACTATACCCCCCCCCCAACATTACAACCCACCACCCACATACCCCTAATCTAACCCAAACCCCCCTTAAATAAACCTAACACTACCCCCCTGATGATCTTCCTACCTTGTCTTCACCATGCCAGGTTCACCGATCCGTCCTGGCTCCAAGATCTTCATCCAAGCCAAGCGGGGGCTAGACATCCACTGAAGAAGTCCAGAAGAGGGTCCAAAGTCTTCCTCCTATCCGGCAAGAAGAGGACATCCGGACCGGCAAACATCTTCTCCAAGCGGCATCTTCTATCTTCTTCCATCCGATGACGACCGGCTCCATCTTGAAGACCTCCAGCGCGGATCCATCCTCTTCTTCCGACGACTAGACGACGAATGACGGTTCCTTTAAGGGACGTCATCCAAGATGGCGTCCCTCGAATTCCGATTGGCTGATAGGATTCTATCAGCCAATCGGAATTAAGGTAGGAATTTTCTGATTGGCTGATGGAATCAGCCAATCAGAATATAGTTCAATCCGATTGGCTGATCCAATCAGCCAATCAGATTGAGCTCGCATTCTATTGGCTGTTCCGATCAGCCAATAGAATGCGAGCTCAATCTGATTGGCTGATTGGATCAGCCAATCGGATTGAACTTGATTCTGATTGGCTGATTCCATCAGCCAATCAGAAAATTCCTACCTTAATTCCGATTGGCTGATAGAATCCTATCAGCCAATCGGAATTCGAGGGACGCCATCTTGGATGACGTCCCTTAAAGGAACCGTCATTCGTCGTCTAGTCGTCGGAAGAAGAGGATGGATCCGCGCTGGAGGTCTTCAAGATGGAGCCGGTCGTCATCGGATGGAAGAAGATAGAAGATGCCGCTTGGAGAAGATGTTTGCCGGTCCGGATGTCCTCTTCTTGCCGGATAGGAGGAAGACTTTGGACCCTCTTCTGGACTTCTTCAGTGGATGTCTAGCCCCCGCTTGGCTTGGATGAAGATCTTGGAGCCAGGACGGATCGGTGAACCTGGCATGGTGAAGACAAGGTAGGAAGATCATCAGGGGGGTAGTGTTAGGTTTATTTAAGGGGGGTTTGGGTTAGATTAGGGGTATGTGGGTGGTGGGTTGTAATGTTGGGGGGGGGGTATAGTATGTTTTTTTTTACAGGCAAAAGAGCTGAAATTCTTGGGGCATGCCCCGCAAAGGGCCCTGTTCAGGGCTGGTAAGGTAAAAGAGCTTGTAATATTTGTATTTTAGAATAGGGTAGGGAATTTTTTATTTTGGGGGGCTTTGTTATTTTATTAGGGGGCTTAGAGTAGGTGTAATTAGTTTAAAATTGTTGTAATATTTTTCTTATGTTTGTAAATATTTTATTATTTTCTGTAACTTAGTTCTTTTTTATTTTTTGTACTTTAGATAGTTTATTTAATTTTATTTATTTGTAGCAATTGTGTTTAATTAATGTATTGATAGTGTAGTGTTAGGTTAATTGTAGGTAATTGTAGGTAGTTTATTTAATTATTTTATTGATAGGGTAGTGTTAGGTTTAATTATATCTTAGGTTAGGATTTATTTTACAGGTAAATTTGTAATTATTTTAACTAGGTAACTATTAAATAGTTCTTAACTATTTAATAGCTATTGTACCTGGTTAAAATAATTACAAAGTTGCCTGTAAAATAAATATTAATCCTAAAATAGCTATAATATAATTATAATTTATATTGTAGCTATATTAGGATGTATTTTACAGGTAAGTATTTAGCTTTAAATAGGAATTATTTATTTAATAAGAGTTAATTTATTTCGTTAGATAAAAATTATATTTAACTTAGGGGGGTGTTAGTGTTAGGGTTAGACTTAGCTTTAGGGGTTAATACATTTATTAGAATAGCGGTGAGCTCCGGTCGGCAGATTAGGGGTTAATAATTGAAGGTAGGTGTCGGCGATGTTAGGGAGGGCAGATTAGGGGTTAATACTATTTATGATAGGGTTAGTGAGGCGGATTAGGGGTTAATAACTTTATTATAGTAGCGCTCAGGTCCGCTCGGCAGATTAGGGGTTAATAAGTGTAGGTAGGTGTCGGCGACGTTGTGGGGGGCAGATTAGGGGTTAATAAATATAACATAGGGGTCGGCGATGTTAGGGGTAGCAGATTAGGGGTACATAGGGATAACGTAGGTGGCGGCGATTTGCGGTCGGAAGATTAGGGGTTAATTATTTTAAGTAGCTTGCGGCGACGTTGTGGGGGGCAAGTTAGGGGTTAATAGATATAATACAGGGGTCGGCGGTGTTAGGGGCAGCAGATTAGGGGTACATAAGTATAACGTAGGTGGCGGTCGGCAGATTAGGGGTTAAAAATTTTAATCGAGTGGCGGCGATGTGGGGGGACCTCGGTTTAGGGGTACATAGGTAGTTTATGGGTGTTAGTGTACTTTAGGGTACAGTAGTTAAGAGCTTTATAAACCGGCGTTAGCCAGAAAGCTCTTAACTCCTGCTATTTTCAGGCGGCTGGAATCTTGTCGTTAGAGCTCTAACGCTCACTGCAGAAACGACTCTAAATACCAGCGTTAGAAAGATCCCATTGAAAAGATAGGCTACGCAAATGGCGTAGGGGGATCTGCGGTATGGAAAAGTCGCGGCTGAAAAGTGAGCGTTAGACCCTTTAATCACTGACTCCAAATACCAGCGGGCGCCCAAAACCAGCGTTAGGAGCCTCTAACGCTGGTTTTGACGGCTACCGCCGAACTCTAAATCTAGGCCTAAGAGCGTAGCGAAGTCACTAATAGCAGCCACTTTATTGTAGCATTACAACATACTCATAAGATTGCCATAACTCCTACATTGTAAGATTTCAACATTAATTATCAGAATAACAAATGGTGAGAATATCATTATAAAATTCTCTCTTGTAAACCTATATTGAAAGCGTGTTATCAATATTATTAAAGATCCAAGCCCGCCAAGTAATGCCTTTATATATATAATGGAAGCAACATTCCCCATGAAAATTAACACATTAACAATCCAACAAAGTTACAATGTTACTTAATTTGTTGCTATTACAACAAGTATAGTACATACTATCAACTTTAAAAATTCAATGGAATTTTAGCAACATAACCAATCTCTGCACAGCGGTACAAGCATAATGCTCCTGTATACATAAGTATTGATAAATATACGAATAAAATATCTCACTGACCAGTGTTACTATATTCCATACAGACAGTACTCTTTGTCTCTAAATAGCTAGGAGGCTATTTAAAACAGTATTCTGCATATATCCCCACTGACAGTATACTAAGATATATGTACCTATATATAACACAAAGAATACAACTACAAGGAAATCTGTTATTGTCTCACTAAGACACATATTCTATGCAATACTATAAGCATTAATAACAAACTTTGGTGATACTATGGGATATTTATGTTAATACCTCTAATATTAAAATTTGAATTCAATGGTGATTCAGAGACCACATATATAATATTAGAGTAAATATCATAACCAAACAGCTCCACTGGATGTAAGCTCTAAATATATTAATATATTATACAATTACTGAGACTTGAAACTCAAGTGATTTCTAATATATACCATAACCACATAAGGTATTCCGTGAATAACGGATAAAACTTTCAAAGACCCAAACCTGTGTTTTTAATAAAGTATGTATGTTAATTGTGTTTGTTGCTTTGTATTTTAAAAATTACCAATAAAGGTTATATTTTAATTACATCCCCATGCACACTCTCCTCCTAGGAGACACAGATCTTGTCCAATTTTTGCCACTATCAATTAGGGAATGAGTGCTATATAGGTGTACAATCCATCAATCCCAGGATTGAGACTTTGTGTACTCCTGCTGTGCAGGTGATCTTACCCTTTCCTTTGTACGGCTTCTTCTAGGAGACTGATTCCTGTTAAGCAGCTTTAGCAGACAAGCTGTTAACGTTTATCTCTCTCCGGTATTTTCAAACTTGCGCAAGTTTCTTTCACAGAGCGGACTCCCTCTCCTGCACTTAGTACTTAATGTACGCAGAAAAACCGTTGTAGTCTTTTTGTCTTTGTAGCTCGCAGGTGTCGGTTCTCACCTCCGTGTGTGCACTGTCTCAAACAATCTTCTTACAGAGACAGGATTCCCAAATGCATAGCTTCAACGGACAGCGTCAGAACACTCAGCTATTAGAAAATACACACAGTCTCCCCAAGGTACGGATTCACCATCTAAGACTTCTAACTTTTTGCTTGAAGCACCCACTGTTTTGAGTCTTTCCCCTGATAGCGGGTCTTAAAGGAAATCAGAAGTTAATAAGTAGTTGGCCGCTACTGTTTCATAGATTCCATGTACCGCATTAGGAGAGACTTATTCATTAAATGAACTGACAGAAATCAGAAGTTAATAAGTAGTTGGCCGTTACTGTTTCATAGATTCCATGTACCGCATTAGGAGAGACTTATTCATTAAATGAACTGACATCATACCTGCTAAAAAAGGGTGTATATAATAATACTGCCATCACCACTTGGTATTCTATATCATAAAATCATCAACCGAGGAGTATCTAAGATTGTTTAGGAGTACAATTTTGTACTTAGGAAGCGCACAGTTGTATTTCATATGCTATGTTTTTATTTGTTTTTTTTATTTGCATTTTAATTATAGATATATGTATTCAATGTATTTCTATCTTTTTTAGGATCCAAAGTAAACTTTTTATAATTATATATCTGGTCCACTCGTTTCATTGTGATTTATAGAAGGTGGTTATTAATCCTGGTTTTCTAAAAATATTTTTGATATATATGCGAAGTATACAAGTGTTTAACAGAGTATCCAAATCAGAACTAATTGCATTATTGTTACAATATCACCATCTTATATTTGGGAATGTTTCTCTGTTATTTCAAATAGAACCCTATTGATACTATTTAGACATTCTTCCAGCATTCAAACACTCTCCTCCACTCTTTAACACTTAAAGCTATTTTAGCACCTTCTTATAATTTTATTTATCGATTGGCCAGTGACGTCATGAGAGGCGGAGCTAGGATGTCCAATAAATACCCACATGAGACGTCAGCCCGAACCCTTTGAAAAAGCCAAATTGGTGGCGAAACATGTCAGGACTTAGGGATTTTTAATGAGGTAAAGCATTTTTAATTAGAGAGGAGACTCAGGCTATCTTACATTTAGACTGATGGGCTGTGTAATTGTAATTTCAAACACACAGCAAATATTGGCAAGTGTGATTCACTTCTGACTATATCCCATTGAGTCACATAATTGATCTAAAGTGCGTTTTGATAGAGTGTTGGGGAGGATTTGTGGAGGGTTTAAGCATAGATCCCAGTATGATTATATAATACAATTACAGACATAATCGTATAATTGCCTTACCATGAAGGTAGAATTATAAAGATATAGATTATCTATCTGAAGTCTAAGTAATCTTTTAAAGCATTGAACAGGCAAAGTGTTAAGAGCCGCATATAGCACACTTTATGTACCTGAAGTAAGTTGACATATTAAGGCCAGATACGCTGTGGATGTGGGCGCGTATCCAAAGGTCAAATATAAATTAATATCATTGTTACTAAGTGCATAGGCACACCATCTGATACATAATTAAGAGTGCAAGAGTTAGCTTAAAGGGACACTGTAACCAAATTTTTTCTTTTGTGATTCAGATAGCGCATGACATTTTAAGCAACTTTCTAATTTACTCCTATTATCAAATTTTCTTCATTCTCTTGGTATCTTTATTTGAAATGCAAGAAAGTAAGTTTAGATGCCGGCCCATTTTTGGTGATCAACCTGGGTTGTTCTTGCTGATTGGTGGATAAATTCATCCACCAATAAAAAAGTGCTGCCCAGAGTACTGAAACAAACAAAAAACTTAGATGCCTTCTTTTTCAAATAAAGATAGCAAGAGAACAAAGAAAAATTGCTAATAGGAGTAAATTAGAAAGTTGCTTAAAAATGCATGCTCTATCCGAATCACGAAAGAAAAAAATTTGGGTTCAGTGTCCCTTTAAGATACAATCTTTACTATATACACAAGATTACTTAAAGGGACACTGAATCTAATTTTTTTTCTTTAGTGATTCAGATAGAGCATGCAACTTTCTCATTTACTCTTATTATAAATTTTTCTTCGTTCTCTTGCTATCTTTATTTGAAAAAAATAGGTATCTAAGCTAAGGAGCCAGACAATTTTTGATTCAGTACCCTGGACAACACTTGTTTAATGGTGCTGTCCAATCAGCAAGGACAATCAAGGTTGTTCACCAAAAATGGGCCGGCATCTAAACTTACATTTTTGCGTTTCAAATAAATATACCTAGAGAATGAAGAAAATTTGATAATGAGAGTAAATTAGAAAGTTGTTTAAAACTGCATGCTGAATCACAAAAGAAAAAATTTGGGTTCAGTGTCCCTTTAAGCAACATTAATGTAGAATTGTGTTCAGTACTTGCTATTTAACAACACAACTTGAGTTTTTACAATTTCGTATTTCTAAATTACTACTAGTATATAAAATATAATATGAAATACTACTACTATTTTGCAAGTTTCTGCAAAATAAAGATACATTCAATAGCTGCTCAAACAGAATTGATGATTTAGATGATTTAAGGGCTCACAAAATATCAAGCAATGACTTATTAGTAGGATTAGTATTACTCCAATATTTATGAATTAACCTCATAGCCTAAAGTTGGTTGATCCAACCAGAAGACTAAAGATAATAGTATTTTGATGATTTAAAACTGTACAACTTATATTGTATTATATAGTTTCACTATCAATCTATATTAATAGATTACTATTGCTGCCACCGAATGCCAATGAACTCCATTTAAGCACTATTATACATCATATATATGACCTAACTATGGATTAACAACGACATCCTAGGTTGGGAATGATATAGAATTTGTAACTATGCCTCCACCCTACCATTAGCATCTTAACGTATATAATCTGACATACTCCTCAGTGTTTTTAAATTGTATGTGTGTGAGTTGAATATATATTTGAAATACTTTATTAAAAGTTATATTTTAATTTTCCATATCTCCGCTGTTCAACATTATACTATTGCTCTTTAATTTAACAGCCTAAGAGGAATGAGAGTGCTACACAAGTGTACAATATTTTCAGTCCAGCACTGATTTTCCACTTTGTTGTTAATTCTGTACACAGCACCCCTGCCAGCAAAGAGACTGTATCTGTTGATCATATTATTGATAGGCAGAACTAAGCTACAAGTTATAGGCGTTCCCAGTTTCCATTATAAGTAGTGCCATTAGTACCCCCTTTCTTCACAACCCTTGCTTGTAATTGTTTTATTCATTTTATGGATCTTAAACTATAATTTTAACTTGCACACTTTAGCCTTGTTAGGTGCTCCTAATATTATTTGTATTTTGTTAACCTATTAGCACTCTTGTTAGGTGATCACTCTCTTATTATTATTATTATTATTATTATAATACTTTATTTATGAAGCACCAACATATTCTGCAGAGCTGTCCATGGATACAATTCATTTAGATAAAACAATGAGAAAAAAACTTGTAGGAGACAGGACAAAATTTACAAACACATACAGGAGGAATTGAGTTCCCTATTCCCGTGGGATATGAATTGAGGTCCCTATTCCCGTGGGAACCTACAATCTAGAAGGGTAGGAGGTTGAGAAACAGGAGGTGAGGACTGCAAGATTGAGAAAGATGTTAATGCAGAGTTAGATGAGGGAAATGTTGTTAGGTAAGTGAAATTAAATTTATGATTGAGTTGGGTGGTAGGCTTCTCTGAACAGAAAAGTCTTCAGGGAGCATTTAAAGGAAGAAAGATTAGGGCAAAACCTAAGAGCACGAGGGAGAGTGTTCCAGAGGGTAGATGCTGCATGACAGAAGTCCTGCAGTCTAGCAAGAGAAGAGGTGATAGTCGCGGATGCAAGGAGCAGTTCATTGTTGGATCTTAGTGGACGGGCTGGAGTATACTTGTTTATTAGAGATTAGGTAGAGGGGTGAGAGCTTTGTATATAAGGGTAAGAATTTTGAATTTAATTCTGCTTTGAATGGGGAGCCAATGAAGGGACTCGCAGAGAGGTGCAGCAGATACAGAGCGATGGGAAAGGTGGATCAGCCTGGCAGAGGCATTTAGAATGGATTGAAGGGGTGAGAGGCTGGGAAGAGGAAGGCCAGTAAGTAGGTTATTGCAGTAGTCAAGTCAGGAAATAACAAGGGAGTGGATTATTAGCTTTGTAGTGTTAGCGCCCAGAAAAGGTTGAATCTTGGAAATATTGCGTAGGTGGTTGCGGCAGGATGTAGAAAGCAATTGGATATGGGGGACGAAGGATAGATTTGAGTCAAGTGTAACTCCGAGGCAGTGGACTTGGGGCGATGGGGAAATGGTGATGCCATCAACAGGGAAGTCGGCGTAGAGCTTGAGGTGGGATAAGAAGGAGCTCACTCTTGGACATGTTAATCTTTAGGTGGTGAGAGGCCATCCAGGAAGAAATACTAGATAAGCAGTCGCTGACATGAGAAAGGACAGAGGGAGAGAGAGCAGGGGTAGATCTGGGTGTCATCAGCATAGAGGTGATATTTGAAGCCATAACTGTTGATAAGTTTACCCAGTGAATAAGTATAAATGGAGTAGAGTAGAGGACCTAGAACAGATCCTTGAGGTACTCCAACAGACAGAGGCATTGGAGAGGAGAAGTCACCGGCAAATGACACAGAAAAAGACCTGTGAGAAAGATAGGAGTGAATCCAAGAAAGAGCGGTGTCACAGAGGCCAAAAGAGCTAAGGGTCTGTAGGAGGAGGAGGTGGTCAACTGTGTCAAAGGCAGCTGAGAGCTCAAGTATAGAGTAGTGGCCAATATTTTTAGCAGATGGAAGATTGTTAGTAACTTTGGTAAGGGCAGTCTCAGTTGAGTGTTTGAGGCAGAATCCGGATTTCAGGGGGTGAAGCAAGGAGTTGGTGGACAGGAAGTGGGTTAGGAAATTGTAAACTAGTTTTTCCAGGAGTTTTGATGTTAGTGGAAGCAGTTATATGGGGCGGTAGCTTTCAGGAGAATTAGGGTCGAGGGAGGGTTTTTTGAGTATGGGAGTGACTTTTGCATGTTTGAAAGAAGATGGGAATGAGCTGGTAGAGAGAGATAGGTTGAAGATGTGGGTAAGAGGAGGAGTGAGGGTGGAAGATAGGGAGGGTATTAGATGGGAAGGGATAGGGTTGAGCGGGCAGGTCATAAGGCGTGAGGAAGATAGTAAGGAAGAAACTTCATTCTCAGTGGCTGGATGGAAGATGCAGAGGGAGGCCGAGGGAGTAACTATTAACCTCTAATCCACCGCTCCCCGACATTGCTGACACTATAATAAAGTTATTAACCCCTAAACCTTCGGCCTTCCACATCGCTGCCACTAAATAAACCTATTAACCCCTAAACCTCTGGCCTCCCACATTGCCGCCACTAAATTAACCTATTAACCCCTAAACCTCAGGCCTCCCACATCACCACCACATTGCATTACAGGCTAAAATGCTTGCGGTAAAGCTATACCATCACAATTTGTAATATGTGTTCCTGGCCATTACACTGGAATGACCATTTTTTCAGCGTTAAAAACTGTACCGCAACACTTGTAATCTAGCCAATACTGAGCTGATTTATTTATGTATTAAAGAATTTATGTTTGTTAACCCTTTTGCTTAATGCTTATATAGTATTTGTACCATTACTGTCTCTTAATCTCGATAACTGTACCTCTACAGCTGTATACATATATATGAATAAATATATATGTATAAAAAACAATAAATAGTAAAATAGTGAGTCTTAAAGGGACAGTCTACACCAGAATTTTTATTGATTTAAAAGATAATCCCTTTATTACCCATTCCCCAGTTTTGCATAACCAACACAGTTATAATAATATACTTTTAACCTCTGTGATTATCTTGTATCTAAGCCTCTGCAAACTGCCCCTTTTTTCAGTTCTTTTGACAGACTTACAGTCTAGCCAATCAGTGCCTGCTCCCAGATAACTTCACGTGCACAAGAGCTGCTGGTGCAACGCTGCCCCCTGCAGACTCGCGGCCAATCGGCCACCAGCAGGGGGGTGTCAATCAACTCGATCGGGTCAGAGCAGGCGGACAGGTTATGGAGCAGCGGTCTTTGTGACCGCTGCTTCATAACTGCCGTTTCTGGCGAGCCTACAGGCTCGCCAGAAACACAGGGCGTCAAGCTCAATTCAGAGCTTGATAAATATGCCCCAGAGTATGTACTTTTCACAATGTTATACAATGTATCTGCACACTAATTGCCTTAGCAAATGTATCACAACTTGTAATACATAAGCTTTGTATTAAAGGGATAGGAAAGTCAAAATGAATCTTGCATGATTCAGATAAAGTATGTAATTTTAAGAGACTTTTATTTTTAAATGGGCTTCGTTCTTTTGCTATCCTTTGTTGAAAAAGAATACACACATATCCTACACTAGTGGGAGCTAGCTGTTGATTGGTGCCTGCACACATTTGTCTCTTGTGATTGGCTAACTAGAGGTGTTCAGCTAGCTGACAGTAGTGCAATGCTGTTCCTTCAGCAAAAGATAGCAAGAGAACAAAGAAAATTTAGTAATAGAAGTAAATTGAAAAGTTGTTTAAAATTTTATGTTCTATCCAAATTATGAAAGACAATTTTGAGGTTTCCTGTCCCTTTAAATGCAGGATTTTTCATATGGGAGACTGATTACTATAATGTTTATGGACTCGAGAGGGACCTGTTACTAGACTAGTTATCCTGGATGTGTTATAAACTCATGAATAACAATTGTATTAAAGACCATGCTATAACATATTAACCTATGTTAGATTTCCATTATATCTAATGTAACGATCTGCTGTTATTATATGCGATGAAGTGCTGTTAATAAAAAACTATTTCAACTAAATGCAGGATTTTTTGGGATTCCTTTTCTATGGCATTCAAGTGGAAAGTTTAACCTGTGAAGTAGGAGGGAGCGGCAATTTCATTATTATGCTTTCCAAACGTTTTGCTTAGCAGTTTTATTACAAATGAGTTGTCCCAGGAAATCTAGAGTAAGTAAATATGTACTAATATTGCTGAAAATGTGGGTCCACAGGCAGCGAGAACTTCCAAATGTAGCACAAATATGCCACAGATGACAGCCCTGTCCATTAAAAGTTTTTTTCTGATTCCTCAAATCACTTGTGCTACCCAAAGGACGTGTTCAGCAGAAGAAGAACATCAAGTTTTCTACACTAGGTAAACAAAAAGGGGCCGATTTATGATGACCCGAATTGGACCAATTCCCCCTGTTTCCGGGCGAGCCTTCAAAGACAGCTGCTCCTTAACTCATACGCCGAACCTGAGGCGGCGTACAGCAATCTGTGGCCCTCTCAGCATCGGCCAGCGATAGTGCAGATCGTTGGTGGGTGGGAGGCCCATCGCTGGTAGAGCTCCTGTTAGGCCGGTTGATGGGGCCTGGAGCACGCGCAGGGGGGCCGGGAGCGCACGCGTGGGACTGGGACGGCTACTAGTGTAAGCTGCCAGTACCCAAGATGGCGGCAAATAGGTAGAGGGTTCAAGAGCTGTTTGGGGGGATCAGGGAGGTTGGGGGCTAAGGGGGCATCCAACACTGCAGAATAAATATTAAAGAAAAAAATGCCTTTTATTTTAGAAAGTCTGCCAGTACTTAAGATGTCAGTGACAATTGTGAGGCGGGGGAGAAAAGAGAGCTGTTTGAGGGGAGTCAGGGAGGGATCAGGGGGTGGGATGTGTCAGATGGAAGGCTGATCTCTACACTAAAGCTCAAATTAACCCTACAAGCTACCTAAATAACCCCTTAACTGCTGGGCATAATACAAGTGTGGTGAGCAGCGGCATTTAGCGGCCTTCTAATTACCAAAAAGTAATTAAAGCCATATTTGTCTGCTATTTCTGAACAAAGGGGATCTCCGAGAAGCATTTACAACCACCATTTGTGCCATAATTGCACAAGCTGTTTGTAAATAATTTAAGTGAGAAACCTAAAGTTTGTAAAAAAGTCAACGATTTGTTTTTATTTGACCGCATTTGGTGGTGAAATGGGGGCATTAAATATACCAAAATAGGCCTAGATCAATACTTTGGGATGTCTACTAAAAAAATTATACATGTGAAGGGTTATTTTTTTTTGTCATATTTTATAATTTTTTTATAGTAATTTATAAGATATGATGAAAATAATGGTATCTTTAGAAAGTCCATTTAATGACGAGAAAAACAGTATATAATATGTGTGGGTACAGTAAGAGGAAAATTACAGCTAAACACAAACACAGCAGAAATGTAAAAATAGCCCTGGTCCTTAACGGTTAGAAAATTGAAAAATGGTCTGGTCACTAAGGGGTTAAAGGGTCATAGTATTTTTACTTCTAATTGAGGGCTTTATAAAATGTACTTCCTTTTTTCTAATACATATTCTTGTATTTGTGAGTTTATCTTATCACCTAGTGACTAGTTTATTCCCCTAAAGATGATTTTGCCAGTTTCTGTACTTAAATGACAATTTTGTTCTGTATTAGTTTCACCATGATTTGCACCCATACATATTATACAGTTTTAACCCCTTCAGGACTGACACAATTGTCAAGTTCTGAACATAAACAAAGCCTAGAATTTGAGCTATACGTTTGTTCAAACATTACCTCTTTCAAATTAAGGGACAGATTACAAGTGGAGTGCTAAATATTGCTTTGATGAAAGCGATATATGCGCTCCACTATGTAATACCAGCACACAATAATGTGCGCTGGTATTTTAAGTTTTCAGCAATGCGAACGCGACCTTGCGCTTGCATTACTGGGAAGCATGCGCACTTCCATAGGCTCCTATGGGAGCCTCGTTCTGATGTCGTCAGAGATGGCATCAGAACTTCAGCGCCAGTGAAGGGGTAAGTCGCGCATCGATGGCAGCATATATTTATGTGTTAATATGTGTATATACACAACAATATATATGTATAACATAAATTATGCTTACCTGATAATTTTCTTTTCTTCTGATGGAAAGAGTCCACAGCTGCATTCATTACTTTTGGGAAATAAGAACCTGGCCACCAGGAGGAGGCAAAGACACCCCAGCCAAAGGCTTAAATACTCCTCCCACTCCCCTCATCCCCCAGTCATTCTGCCTCAGAACAAGGAATAGTAGAAGAAATATCAGGGTGAAAGGTGCCAGAATAATAAAATAAGGATGCCCCACATAAAAAGTACGGGTGGGGGCTGTGGACTCTTTCCATCAGAAGGTAAGCATAATTTATGTTTTTCTTCTTATATGGAAAGAGTCCACAGCTGCATGCATTACTCTTGGGAAAACAATACCTAAGCTATAGAGGACACTGAATGCCAAGACGGTAGGGTACAATAGGCGGCCCATTCTGAGGGCACCAAGCCTGAAACCACTACCCACAAAAAACCCAGCTTCATCCGAAGCTGAGAAAACTTTGAAAGGAAAAGCCCCGAGGACACTGACCCGCAGGTAGTCCAGAGCCTAGCTAGAGACCGCAAAAGTGGACTCAACTGAGCCAGCAGGCCTCCAGGAGACACCGTCACCCAACAGTTGATCCCTCACCACTCACCCCTCACTAAAGAAGTGAAACCCAGCCTAAACTCCCAAAGGGATAGGGCTAAGAAGAACCGAAAAGTCACAAAATCCATAAAAGGAACCCCCCCAGAGCGAGCCCAGCTCACAAGGGCCCAAATGAGTACCGACAGACAAGGGGAGACTACGCCTAGACCAGGAGAAACTGGAGGTATAGGACCGGGCATAGTAACAGAGAATCTTTCTCTCAAACGTCGTGCAAGAGCACCAAAAGACAACAGAAGACAGAGTCCTCACATCGTCCGAGATTAGAATACTGAAGTATTCCGCTACAAAAAAGTGTAACAGACCCAGACGAAAAACCCTGAGTCAAGAACACGCCACCATCATCATGAAAACACAGAGAATACTTGCTGAGAATTAAAAGCGGCCAGCAAAAACATAATTTATGTAAGAACTTACCTGATAAATTCATTTCTTTCATATTAGCAAGAGTCCATGAGCTAGTGACGTATGGGATATACATTCCTACCAGGAGGGGCAAAGTTTCCCAAACCTTAAAATGCCTATAAATACACCCCTCACCACACCCACAATTCAGTTTAACGAATAGCCTTCAGGAGTACTCACTTTTCCGCTTGGCTGCAGTCACTACAGAGACGCATCGATCTTCACCTTACTGGGACCCGTAGAGCCGCAAAAGACCAGAGCAACACGCTCATCACCAATGAGAGAAGAGTCGCTTGCAAGTGAGGTCATCGCGAACCGACACGCACAGACGCCCAGCACCAGCAGGCAATCGAACACTCACCTACGGAGAACAGAAGACCTTGGGATTACACAGGAGGACCTACTCCGGATCGCAGGTACATTCTGTTTTCTCCTATTCTCTGACCACAGCACTTAAGAAATTTGGCTCCAGCATCGGGTTACCCCAAAGCACATCCATTTCTACTAGCACCCACAGAGCGGCCTAGGACAGAGACTGTCATTAGTGAGTACTCCCGGAAAACTAGCATACACACCAGCATCTCATCTAATGCTGCTTTGATGTCAGTGGACAGTATCACCTTTTGACATCGTATATATAACCAAGCATTCACTAACTTTTCAAATCAATTGGGACACTGAACTGATACTCATAGTGAATCATAGGACACGCACATGGACTGGCTTTTTGCATTTATCTTTTGTAAACTAGGACCGCCATACCGGCCCATTACTACGATTTGTCCAAAATATATACCAAGAGGAAACATCCCCATTTGGCAGCATTGATTACATTTGATTTGAACTTTCATTAGTCCTGAGCTTTGTTACAAACCTATAAAGCACAGGGGTGAATTATACATCTATTAATCACTAGAGCTGGTGGCTTAAATATCTCTACAAGAGATCCACTATCAAATTAATCCACTTAAGTCTTATACCAATGAGGATTGAACTTTGCCAACCTGCTCATCCAGTGACACACCACTGCCATACTTGGGACTCGTCCTAAGTATATGCATTGCTTGTTTGTTATTATACAAATTGCTAATACTCATATTTATTACACAGTGCTTGTTTGTTATCATACAAATTGCTAATACTCATATTTATTACACAGTGCTTGTTTGTTACCATACAAATTGTTAATACTCATACTTAGTACACAGTGCAAACTTCTTGTTAGGAACCTTATTTTATGATCCCTGCTATAGGATCTTAAGCCTCCTTAGCTTCCTAACATATTTGTCAGGCTTACCCTTGAACACACAGTTCCTGACTTATACACTGGTATAACAACATATTGTGACACATTAGCTTACCATTATGGCAGAAAGCAACACTCTCATGGGAGTAGTAGACATAGATAGGAGAAAAACCATAATGAGTAAAGCATTAAAAGGTGACTCCGCTAGAACAGAAGAACCATTGGAGAAGGACCTAACTCATATCTTCTCTGACTTGGAGAGCAAAAAATACAAAGAAAGTAACCTTTGGTGGGACATCGATTTCTTAGAACTCTACATTAATGAAAGAAAAGTCCCTAGGGGACTTAGGATGAAAAAATACCCTTCCTTTGCACGACACAACCTAAGCTTCATGGAGGAATGGAACAACAACCTGACCAACTGCTCCATCATCCTGATGAAGCAGTTGCTCAGACACAAAAAAGAGGAGAGGGACACCTTACTAACACAAATAGAAGAGATCATAGAATCCCTCAAACCATTTGAACAGACAAAGAAATATACTGACTACAAAACACAATTAGACTCTACCATGCTACAATTAGATTCCACACTTTCAGCAAGAAAAGTTAGTAAATATCAAAGAGATGTAAAGGATTACGAACTAAACATAGTGTATTCTTGGCAACAAGACAAACCCCATAGGCAAACAAACCACTCTCAACACAATAATACGAATAAGATCAAAAATAAAAGGAAGGGCAACTTTCATCACACACCCAAAGCTAAACGGGTCACTTTCTCAAGCATTGACACAGACAACACAGAGGGTTCACAAACTGCAGAAGACACAGCAGAGCACACCTCTAATGATGAAGTAATTCACCCCAACACTTCTGATGACAGGATAAAATTATCAACCTTAGTTCAAACACCAATCACCAGCAGTACACCAAAAAAGGACCTACCACTACGTTATCCAAGCAGGATAAAAAAGACCACACAGAAGAAGTAGGCTCTGTGATTAATTTATCTGACATCACTCTCACTCAGTCACAAATTAGCCTATTAAATAAAGGACTATCCTTTGCACCCTCCACCAATTTTGATTTGTTTTCCACTATTTTGGACGTAAATGCCCTGGTGAGAAAAATCACTCTATACAAACACTTCTCACAAATCACTTACACAGATCAAGAACAAGAGAATAACTCACCCCCAGTAGACACAACACAAAACACTTTTGATTCCATAGGCCTACAATTTAGAGACCTATGTGATCTACACACACTAACTTCACTCCAAGCCATAACACTCAGAGAGGCTAGCACCTACAATACAGCCTCCACACCTAAATTTTCACCACACACTAAATCTTACTTTTACCCTGTTCACAGCAGGAGTGAAGCGATAGAGATGTTCCAGAATCTTGTAGAGTCTGAACTCATAAGTTTACACTCTGCCTTAGAGAACACCACTAGCACCACCACTATTTTTACAAGAAAACAGAATCTGTCTATTAATGAGCAATTTGCACTCAAATCATTTAGCATTAATAAGGACATAGTGATCACCCCAGCGGATAAAGGGGGGGCTGTAGTAGTCCTTAACACTGAAGACTACAAAAGAGAAGTATACAGACAACTCAATGACAGTGAGACATATCAAAAATTGACTTACAACCCAACCCACAAATTCAAATTAGAACTCCGCACCCTGTTAGATTCAGCTGTGGAAGATGGATTCTTATCCCAAGAAATAGCCACCCATTGTCTAGTAGAACATCCCACTATCCCCACCTTTCGCACAGTACCAAAAATACATAAAACTCTTGTCAATACACCAGGCAGACCGATAGTAGCCAGCAGAGGCTCACTGTGTGAGAGAGTGGGGAACTGGCTAGATAATGTGTTACAACCTTTAGTCAAGTCCTTACCTGGGTACATACGTGACAGCACACATTTGATACAACAAATTCAAGCAATTACTTGGCTTGACAACTACACTTGGCTATCCATAGACGTCTCAGCCCTTTACTCTAGCATCCCCCATGAGGAAGGCCTTAAGGCTCTAACACATATGCTAAGAAGACACACTAATTATTCAGAGGAATTTATTACTTTTCTTGAGGAACTTACCAGATTTCTCCTCACACACAATTACTTTGTCTTCGAGGGCCACTACTACCTCCAAAAATGTGGCACTGCCATGGGGGCCAAGTTTGCCCCCTCATATGCAAATTTGTATATGGGGTATTTTGAACATCTTTACCTTTTTGGAGGTAGGCTGGCCCTCGAGGACAAAGTAGTCATATATGGCAGGTTTATAGACGACCTAATTATAATTTACAAGAAAAATACAGAACTTACAACTCAGGAAATCATTGACTACTTCAATAACAACACACTCAATTTGACATTCACGTACCAAACCAATGATCAAACCATCGATTTTCTGGATCTTACACTAGAACACAATAGACAAGGAGACATTATGACTAGCACCTTTAGGAAACCTCTTTCAAGAAACACGATACTAAGAGCAGACTCCTGCCATGCCCCCCACACACAAAGAGGCATCCCTAAGGGTCAGTATCTTAGGCTGCGAAGAAACTGTAGTTCTCTACAGTTATATATTAAACAAGCTGAAGAACTCACCAATCGACTAATAGCTAGAGGATACAAGAGAAGTCTTCTTTTGAAAGTCAAAACCCAAGTAATGAGAATGGACAGGACATCACTATTAAACAGCAAACCAGTAAAGAGTACAACTAACAGTATAAACAAGGACACAATTAGACCAACTACCTTAGAACACATAAGCTTCATAACCAGTTATAGTAATCAATTCCACACAATCAAAAGCATCATCAAGAAATACCTACCAGTTCTCAATGGTTGACATTACCTTAAGGGACAAATTACACAAACATATTAGATTTGCAGCTAAAAGAGCACCAACAATACGAGATAAGATTACACACAAGTTTCACAACAAAATCTCACCAACCACCAACTGGCTTACTCCAACTAAAGGCAATTATAGATGTGGTCATGTACCCTGTAAGAGTTGCAAATATACTGATAAAAGTCTTACCTTTAACTCTTCACAGACTCAAAAATCTTATCCCATTACTACCAGAATGGATTGCACATCCACATACATCATTTATCTAATCACATGTACATTTTGTCAACAACAATACGTAGGAATTACAACACGTCCCCTAAAAGACCGTATTAGAGAACATCTCTTGTCCATAGAAGAAGAATTCCCTAGAACTCCAGTGGCCAAACATTTCCACACACACGCACAAAAGTTAACTCACTTCACATTTAAAGCTATAGAACAAATTATTAACAATCCATTAGGGGGAGATAGGAACAAATTACTATCCAAAAGAGAAGTATATTGGATTTTCATGTTACAAACTAGGGTACCCCAAGGTATGAACAAAAGATATGATGTAAACCTATACATAGAGTAAACAAATATTCTTCCAACACACATAAATCAGTGCCATGAGTCCAAAAAATCCCCTACATAAAAGAAAACAATAAAAGACAGATACATCCATATACCAATATATATAAAAAAGATCCACCAAAGGTTATATAACAACTCTCAAGCAAGCCTATCCAAGCCAGACCGGCCCCCCTTTTCCTAAATATCTAAAGAAAGAGAGAAACATATTCTTGTTTTTAGTTTAATTTCCAAATGTTCTTATTAAGCTCCTATATTTGCTATTTTCCCCTTTCCTTCTTCAGTTCAGAGTAGCCACCCTTCAGCTGGTAGGGTAGATAACTCACGTCAGCCTCCCCTTAACCAATATGGAGCACCATCTCCTCACTTTGTTTGTTTTTCTTATAACAATTCTAGAGAGGTACACCATATTGACGTTTACCTATCCAAGTGTTGAACAAAGTGACATACACTCACTAGTCTTACACCATGTAGGGGTACATTAAATTAACATTAAATTAACATCAAATCAGCAAAGAGTACCACTTCCTTCTAGCTTATTTATAAGGAGGCAGGGAGAAAAATATAAGTTTAAATACATTCCAACACAGGGGATTATAGCATGTATAGTATAGTATGTTATTAATGATTTTAACTAATGGACATTACATACAACCAGCTGGGGACCTAGAAAGGATCATTAAAAGCCCCACTGTGTCTAGATAGAGCACGAGCTCAGACCAAGGGGTTTTAATCTAACTGAAGTTAACTAAAAATTGTCTTGTTACTTCATTCCAACATACCCTGTCTAGGTGTACAAACATATTGATCCTGGTTCATCCTGGCTTATACCCAGTATCTAGCTAGCACACACAAAAAATGTCCCCACTTTCTGTAACCAGTATCAGTACCGCAATGGCTGAATTGTATGTATGCATATATATGTGTAAAATATCATGTATTATTAAGTACAAAGCATTTAGAAATTTGTTTGTTATAAATTCTGTTCCATCGGTCTCTTGCGGAACGGGGTCAATGTTATTAACTTGGGAGTGACCAATACTCTATCTATTTTAGAAAATATCATGCATCACAAGAGTTAATGATCTGAATGATCTTGATTGGCCGCTCACATCCTTATATTGATCCCGACCGCCAGAGACTGATATCTCTGATGAAGCGCATGTGCTCATGCGCGAAACGCGTTAGATGGAGCTCACCTAACTTGTTGTAAGCCTGCATTGCAATAAACTCCATTACTGACCCCAGGACTCAGCTTCCTTTTTCCTCATTTCATATACAGTTTAACGAATAGCCAAGAAGTGGGGTGATAAGAAAAAAGTGCGAAAGCATATAAAATAAGGAATTGGAATAATTGTGCTTTATACAAAAAAATCAAAACCACCACAAAAAAGGGCGGGCCTCATGGACTCTTGCTAATATGAAAGAAATGAATTTATCAGGTAAGTTCTTACATAAATTATGTTTTCTTTCATGTAATTAGCAAGAGTCCATGAGCTAGTGACGTATGGGATAATGACTACCCAAGATGTGGATCTTTCCACACAAGAGTCACTAGAGAGGGAGGGATAAAATAAAGACAGCCAATTCCTGCTGAAAATAATCCACACCCAAAATAAAGTTTAATGAAAAATATAAGCAGAAGATTCAAACTGAAACCGCTGCCTGAAGTACTTTTCTACCAAAAACTGCTTCAGAAGAAGAAAATACATCAAAATGGAAGAATTTAGTAAAAGTATGCAAAGAGGACCAAGTTGCTGCTTTGCAAATCTGATCAACCGAAGCTTCATTCCTAAACGCCCAGGAAGTAGAAACTGACCTAGTAGAATGAGCTGTAATTCTCTGAGGCGGAGTTTTACCCGACTCAACATAGGCAAGATGAATTAAAGATTTCAACCAAGATGCCAAAGAAATAGCAGAAGCTTTCTGGCCTTTTCTAGAACCGGAAAAGATAACAAATAGACTAGAAGTCTTTCGGAAAGATTTAGTAGCTTCAACATAATATTTCAAAGCTCTAACAACATCCAAAGAATGCAACGATTTCTCCTTAGAATTCTTAGGATTAGGACATAATGAAGGAACCACAATTTCTCTACTAATGTTGTTGGAATTCACAACTTTAGGTAAAAATTGAAAAGAAGTTCGCAACACTGCCTTATCCTGATGAAAAATCAGAAAAGGAGACTCACAAGAAAGAGCAGATAATTCAGAAACTCTTCTGGCAGAAGAGATGGCCAAAAGGAACAAAACTTTCCAAGAAAGTAATTTAAAGTCCAATGAATGCATAGGTTCAAACGGAGGAGCTTGAAGAGCTCCCAGAACCAAATTCAAACTCCAAGGAGGAGAAATTGACTGAATGACAGGTTTTATACGAACCAAAGCTTGTACAAAACAATGAATATCAGGAAGAATAGCAATCTTTCTGTGAAAAAGAACAGAAAGAGCAGAGATTTGTCCTTTCAAGGAACTTGCAGACAAACCTTTATCTAAACCATCCTGAAGAAACTGTAAAATTCTCGGAATTCTAAAAGAATGCCAGGAAAAATGATGAGAAAGACACCAAGAAATGTAAGTCTTCCAGACTCTATAATATATCTCTCTAGATACAGATTTACGAGCCTGTAACATAGTATTAATCACAGAGTCAGAGAAACCTCTTTGACCAAGAATCAAGCGTTCAATCTCCATACCTTTAAATTTAAGGATTTCAGATCCTGATGGAAAAAAGGACCTTGTGACAGAAGGTCTGGTCTTAACGGAAGAGTCCACGGTTGGCAAGAGGCCATCCGGACAAGATCCGCATACCAAAACCTGTGAGGCCATGCCGGAGCTACCAGCAGAACAAACGAGCATTCCTTCAGAATCTTGGAGATTACTCTTGGAAGAAGAACTAGAGGCGGAAAGATATAGGCAGGATGATACTTCCAAGGAAGTGATAATGCATCCACTGCCTCCGCCTGAGGATCCCGGGATCTGGACAGATACCTGGGAAGTTTCTTGTTTAGATGGGACGCCATCAAATCTATTTCTGGAAGTTCCCACATTTGAACAATCTGAAGAAATACCTCTGGGTGAAGAGACCATTCGCCCGGATGTAACGTTTGGCGACTGAGATAATCCGCTTCCCAATTGTCTATACCTGGGATATGAACCGCAGAGAGTAGACAGGAGCTGGATTCCGCCCAAACCAAAATTCGAGATACTTCTTTCATAGCCAGAGGACTGTGAGTCCCTCCTTGATGATTGATGTATGCCACAGTTGTGACATTGTCTGTCTGAAAACAAATGGATTCTCTCTTCAGAAGAGGCCAAAACTGAAGAGCTCTGAAAATTGCACGGAGTTCCAAAATATTGATCGGTAATCTCACCTCCTGAGATTCCCAAACTCCTTGTGCCGTCAGAGATCCCCACACAGCTCCCCAACCTGTGAGACTTGCATCTGTTGAAATTACAGTCCAGGTCGGAAGCACAAAAGAAGCCCCCTGAATTAAACGATGGTGATTTGTCCACCATGTTAGAGAGTGTCGAACAATTGGTTTTAAAGATATTAATTGAGATATCTTTGTGTAATCCTTGCACCATTGATTCAGCATACAGAGCTGAAGAGGTCGCATGTGAAAACGAGCAAAGGGGATCGCGTCCGATGCAGCAGTCATAAGACCTAGAATTTCCATGCATAAGGCTACCGAAGGGAATGATTGTGACTGAAGGTTTCGACAAGCTGCAATCAATTTTAGACGTCTCTTGTCTGTTAAAGACAGAGTCATGGACTCTGAATCCATCTGGAAACCCAGAAAGGTTACCCTTGTCTGAGGAATCAATGAACTTTTTGGTAAATTGATCCTCCAACCATGATCTTGAAGAAACAACACAATTCGATTCGTATGAGATTCTGCTAAATGTAAAGACTGAGCAAGTACCAAGATATCGTCCAAATAAGGAAATACCACAATACCCTGTTCTCTGATTACAGATAGAAGGGCACCGAGAACCTTTGTAAAAATTCTTGGAGCTGTAGCTAGGCCAAACGGCAGAGCCACAAACTGGTAATGCTTGTCCAGAAAAGAGAATCTCAGGAACTGATAATGATCTGGATGAATCGGAATATGCAGATATGCATCCTGTAAATCTATTGTGGACATATAATTCCCTTGCTGAACAAAAGGCAAGATAGTCCTTACAGTTACCATCTTGAACGTTGGTATCCTTACATAACGATTCAATATTTTTAGATCCAGAACTGGTCTGAAGGAATTCTCCTTCTTTGGTACAATGAAGAGATTTGAATAAAACCCCATCCCCTGTTCCGGAACTGGAACTGGCATAATTACTCCAGTCAACTCTAGATCTGAAACACAATTCAGAAATGCTTGAGCTTTTACTGGATTTACTGGGACACGGGAAAGAAAAAATCTCTTTGCAGGAGGTCTCATCCTGAAACCAATTCTGTACCCTTCTGAAACAATGTTCTGAATCCAAAGATTGTGAACAGAATTGATCCAAATTTCTTTGAAAAAACGTAACCTGCCCCCTACCAGCTGAGCTGGAATGAGGGCCGCACCTTCATGTGGACTTAGAAGCAGGCTTTGCCTTTCTAGCTGGCTTGGATTTATTCCAGACTGGAGATGGTTTCCAAACTGAAACTGCTCCTGAGGATGAAGGATTAGGCTTTTGTTCTTTGTTGAAACGAAAGGAACGAAAACGATTATTAGCCCTGTTTTTACCTTTAGATTTTTTATCCTGTGGTAAAAAAGTTCCTTTCCCACCAGTAACAGTTGAAATAATAGAATCCAACTGAGAACCAAATAATTTGTTACCCTGGAAAGAAATAGAAAGTAGAGTAGATTTAGAAGCCATATCAGCATTCCAAGTCTTAAGCCATAAAGCTCTTCTAGCTAAAATGGCTAGAGACATAAACCTGACATCAACTCTAATAATATCAAAAATGGCATCACAGATAAAATTATTAGCATGCTGAAGAAGAATAATAATATCATGAGAATCATGATGTGTTACTTGTTGCGCTAAAGTTTCCAACCAAAAAGTTGAAGCTGCAGCAACATCAGCCAAAGATATAGCAGGTCTAAGAAGATTACCTGAACACAGATAAGCTTTTCTTAGAAAGGATTCAATTTTCCTATCTAAAGGATCCTTAAACGAAGTACCATCTGACGTAGGAATAGTAGTACGTTTAGCAAGGGTAGAAATAGCCCCATCAACTTTAGGGATTTTGTCCCAAAATTCTAATCTGTCAGACGGCACAGAAAGATTTATCAGCATCAACCTCTGAGACAGAATCCTCTGAACCAGAAGAGTCATCAGAATCAGAATGATGATGTTCATTTAAAAATTCATCTGTAGGGAGAGAAGTTTTAAAAGATTTTTTATGTTTACTAGAAGGAGAAATAACAGACATAGCCTTCTTTATGGATTCAGAAACAAAATCTCTTATGTTATCAGGAACATTCTGCACCTTAGATGTTGAGGGAACTGCAACAGGCAATGGTACTTTACTAAAGGAAATATTATCTGCATTAACAAGTTTGTCATGACAATCAATACAAACAACAGCCGGAGGAATAGCTACCAAAAGTTTACAGCAGATACACTTAGCTTTGGTAGGTCCAGCACTAGACAGCGATTTTCCTGTAGTATCTTCTGACTCAGATGCAACGTGAGACATCTTGCAATATGTAAGAGAAAAAACAACATATAAAGCAAAATTGATCAAATTCCTTAAATGACAGTTTCAGGAATGGGAAAGAATGCCAAAGAATAAGCTTCTAGCAACCAGAAGCAATAAAAAATGAGACTTAAATAATGTGGAGACAAAAGCGACGCCCATATTTTTTAGCGCCAAATCAGACGCCCACATTATTTGGCGCCTAAATGCTTTTGGCGCCAAAATGACGCCACATCCGGAACGCCGACATCTTTGGCGCAAAATAACGTCAAAAAATGACGCAACTTCCGGCGACACGTATGACGCCGGAAACGGAAAAGAATTTTTGCGCCAAAAAAGTCCGCGCCAAGAATGACGCAATAAAATGAAGCATTTTCAGCCCCCGCGAGCCTAACAGCCCACAGGGAAAAAAGAGTCAAATTTTTGAAGGTAAGAAAAAAATGATTAATTCAAATGCATTATCCCAAATATGAAACTGACTGTCTGAAAAATAAGGAAAGTTGAACATTCTGAGTCAAGGCAAATAAATGTTTGAATACATATATTTAGAACTTTATAAACAAAGTGCCCAACCATAGCTTAGAGTGTCACAGAAAATAAGATTTACTTACCCCAGGACACTCATCTACATGTTTGTAGAAAGCCAAACCAGTACTGAAACGAGAATCAGCAGAGGTAATGGTATATATAAGAGTATATCGTCGATCTGAAAAGGGAGGTAAGAGATGAATCTCTACGACCGATAACAGAGAACCTATGAAATAGACCCCGTAGAAGGAGATCACTGCATTCAAATAGGCAATACTCTCTTCACATCCCTCTGACATTCACTGCACGCTGAGAGGAAAACCGGGCTCCAACTTGCTGCGGAGCGCATATCAACGTAGAATCTAGCACAAACTTACTTCACCACCTCCATCGGAGGCAAAATTTGTAAAACTGAATTGTGGGTGTGGTGAGGGGTGTATTTATAGGCATTTTAAGGTTTGGGAAACTTTGCCCCTCCTGGTAGGAATGTATATCCCATACGTCACTAGCTCATGGACTCTTGCTAATTACATGAAAGAAAGAACAGATTGCAAAAGACAACTCCCAGACAGAGGGCACACTCTAGGCAATCCAAGCCGCCAGACCTACCCACAGGTCTTCCAAAAAGGGGGAAGCACATAACCTCCATGAGGCCCCCCCAAGAGAGAGAAGAGAGAAAGGTGATAACCAGAACCTGAGGTAGAGCAATCCTAGACCCCCTGCTTTTAAGTCTATGGAGCTAGCTACTATGCCCACCAAGATCCTGGAGATGACAACGTCTCTCAGAACCCACTCCCAGCCCCAGCAATGGCAGGTCTGAAACAGGGGAACAGAAGAACCCCAAAACCAGCTCAAAGACGAGCAGAAGAATGGCCACAGCCTATCCAACAGAGCATGGGTGCAACCCGACTCCTTAGAACAGGCGACAGGTCCGTAGACCCAAAGGATCTAGCAAAAAGGTCCAACTTAGTCTCAACACGGAACAAGCAAGACTCCATATGGAAAGTAACAACCCAGAGAGAATACCCCTCTCTGCTAGGGGAACTCACAGTTCCCATCTCCTGAATCCAGGAGAAGCCCTAAGAAAAGGACCACATCTCCATAAAAAGGAGAATAAGCTCTCACCCAAAGAAGGGGAAAGGGCTTAAAAGCAGCACCTTCCACAAGCCACGAAGCCAAAGGCTAAAGGAGAGATAAATCCCCAACGCAGAAGCTTTGTTGTAAGGGATTCCCCTAAAAACTAGCCTGCTAACACGCAACCAATGTACAATAGTAGCAGCAGAGACACTGCAAGTCCATTCACCTGCAGAGCAGTGAATACAATGGATACTACAGCAAGCTGACCAAGGGAAACCGCCTAAGGTGCAAACAAGCCCAATGAGCAACGGTACTCAGAAAACCTGGCCAACCAAGACCAGGTCAAGGAATCCGAGTAAAAGGACATAGCCCAAGTTCCCAGGAACTGGGGAACCCCGAACCAACCCTGGAGCCTAAAAGTCCGGTAACAACCCACAGCGGGATCCACAAGGGAAAATGCTGAGTAAAACTCAGCAACCTGAAACTCCAGGGAGAAACAGGTCCGAGTCCCCAACAAACAATACCCGAAAACTTAACACCCCATCTGATATAACAACCCAGCCACAGGGGAGAATAATGTAATATCCAGATCAACCCGGATAGCGAGAAAAACTCGCAAGTCCCAACCTAAGAAAGAGACCACCTCTTGCCAAAGTCCCACTCTCCAAAGGAGCTAAGGCGGTAAAAGTCGTACAACGACACTAGAGCCCCTAGACTCTCCAACAGCCTCAGGACAATAAGGCAAGGGGATACCTCAAGGTCAAAACCACTCAAGCAAAGGCTGGTCTCCACATCACCTCCGTACAAGTGGATGATCACAGGGAGAAGGGGTGCGGCATCCCCCTCCGGGAGGAACCCCAAGCAAGCCCAAAGAGACCACACCTAGGCCCCTAAAATGAACAAACTTCCCACAGGCCCCTAAAAGGCGACCTATCATGGAGACCACAGAGGAAGACCAAAAAGGTCTCCGAAAAACAGCTAGACAGTACACAGACAATGTGCAATAGCTGCAGCTGGTTACATTCTGCAAACCATCTGCTGCAAGGCAGCTGAACTACCCTTCAAACTACTAGCTGCTGAGGACCAAGTCCAAAAACGACAATCTTAGACACTTAAAAGAAAAAAAGGCCAAACCGCTCACTCGGCGGTAAGAAGGTGCTAAGCCCTCCAACTCTCCACCACGTGGGGGAGGAACTCTAGTGTCCGACATTACCAGACGCAAGAGAGAGTGACGCAGTGGAAACTCCATTGACCCAGTCATCCAAATTGAAGGCTATAAGGACTGAAACAACCCTTCCTGCCTCGTGGACCCAAAGGTCCTCTAGAATGTTTAGTTGAATGTAAAACAAATGATAACATGAGCACTCGGAGCCTCGACCGGACCAGCCAATCAGAATGGTGCCACGTGTCTGAACAGCCACAAGACAGAACCGAACCCAACCCAACAGGACCAGCCTGCAACCCGGGTCCTAACTGTCAAGCTACATAAATCCTCCCTCAGAGGGAAAGAAGAGAAAACAGACAAACATAGGACTCACATGTCCCCAAAAACACTTCCGCAGAAGTAACAGAGAGTATTGATCCCAGTTTAAGATTCCCGAAGGAAACAAATAAACAAAATAAAAGACATCCTAATTGGATAAAAAGAAAATATAAGGCAACCCGTAGGTTAACGCCCAATGAGAAAACAGGCCTACCGCAGCACCAGCCACACGGAGCCCTAATCTTCCAAAAAAACTGGGAAGGATCTAAAAAAAGTCAGATTACATCATCCCACCATTCAAAGCAGACTGAAAATTCCAGTATCTGAGAAGGATAGGGTCATTTAATAACTAAAAAACATGTCTGAGTAAGATGCGAAGGAGCGCAACTCTGTAACGAAAGGCACAACACTCAGGGACAGTTACACCCGCAGGGAACTGCACAGGCCCTCCCCAAGGTGGTAGACCCGGGACAATAGGGCACGAGCACAATCGTGCATAAACGTCTGGACTCTGCAGACGAATAATCGCCAAAAATACGTGGAAGCGAAAACGTACTGCAACCTCCGGAGGGAAACAAGCCGCCCTGTATGGAGGAATAATCATAAACTGGGTTACTCGCATGTGTAGAAGTATGGAGTGGTAGGGAACTCGCCTCTCGGAGGACGGGACCCCCAGAGGCTGATGGCTCAGCTGACCCTTGATTCCCAGAGCCTGAGAAACAAGGCGCTCTCATATGGCATACAGAACAAAACTGGTTGACATGTGTCAACAAGGCCAATTCAGATTCTTCACCGGACTCTGAATTTAAAACAGTCTCAGTATCAGAATCCTCCATAACTGAATCTAAAATTTGAAGTCTCAGCATCAGAATCCTCCATAACTGAATAGAGGATATGCAAATAAGGACTAAAGAAGTAAAACAAAAACAGCACCTGACACCCACAATGGCTGGGGCACTCACTACCTCCTATGACCAGACCCCTGCGGACTAGAATTTCTCCTTCGCCACACGGTCGGGAATGCGGAAATGGAAGACGGAGCGTAACCACGCCCAACCACAAGGTGAACCATATATTACAAAAAAGCCCCCCCAACCATAAGGTTGCGTCACTTCCAAAGGCCTCAATGTTCCAAACCACGAGCCCAATAAACACCACACATAAGCAGGTTGAATCACATAAACATGATTATAAACCCCCCCCTGTTCAATAACCCCCCTCAGGAGATATTAACCCTTGATTCCAAGATACTAAAGAGACTCACTGAGACCCTTATGTTAAGTTAGACCCGCAAGGTGGTAGCCTCTCAGGAAAACATTTGTATTACAGTACATTCATAAAGAAAGTAAAATGAAACAATCTTACCGGAATCTACGACTTGGAACAGGAACACGGCCCTTCAAGTGTGACGGATAGTAGCCTCGCCTCCACCATGGACTTGAGAGAAGAAAGCAAGCAGCGGAGCGAAGTTCCACAACGCTGATTGCTTGAGGAGCTGTTAACATGAGTCGGGATTGTTTCGCAGAAAGACTCTCCCTGCATCTCCGGAATCTAACTTTCATCCAAGCCCTCACTGAGAGACTGACAGGACTACTTAAAACTCCTGTCCCATTCCGAAGAGTACTACCCTCCATAAGAGACAAAATAAATTCTCACACTTCTCTGCCAACCTCCTGGGACGAAAGGCAAAGAATGACTGTGGGAGGGGAGTGGGAGGAGTATATAAGCCTTTGGCTGGGGTGTCTTTGCCTCCTCCTGGTGGCCAGGTTATATATATATACATACATACATGCACATGCATATATATTTACTGCCGTTTATTTTCTAACACCCCACTCCCACCAACTTTAACCCCAAAATACTGCCTAGTGCAGTCATTTTATCAAAACAATCAGTAATTACTATTGGGAATCAATATCCAAGCTAGAGGACACAGATGATAAGGGAGGGACAAGACAGGGAACCCAAACAGAAGGCACCACTGCTTGAAGAACCTTTCTCCCAAAAGAAGCCTCAGCCGAAGCAAAAGCATTAAATTTATAGAATTTCGAAAAAGTGTGTAGAGAGGAGCAAGTTGCGGCCTTGCAAATCTGTTCCACAGAAGCTTAATTTTTGAAGGCGCAGGAAGAAGAAACAGCCCTCGTGGAATGAGCCATGATTCTCTCAGGGGGCTGCTGTCCAGCAGTTTCATAGGCCAAACGAATTATACACCTTAACCACAGAGAAAGAGACGTAGCCGTAGCTTTCTGACCCTTGCGTTTCCCAGAGAAAACGACAAAGCAGAGGACTGGCGAAATTCCTTAGTCACCTGCAAATAGTACTTTAACGCACGTACCACATATAGGTTGTGCAACAAACGTTCCTTATGAGAAGATAGGTTAGGGCACAAAGAAGGAACAACAATTTCTTGGATAATATTTCTATTCTAAACCACTTTAGGAAGGAAACCTAACTCAGTACGCAGAACCACCTTATCAGAATGAAATATAAGGTAAGGGGATTCACAGTTCAGGGACTATTCGAGCAGAAGAAATTGCAACAAGAAACAAAACTTTCCAAGATAACTTAATATTTAAGGAATGCATAGGCTCAAACGAAGCCTGCTGAAGAAATCTAAGAACAAGGTTAAGACTCCAGGGAGGAGTAACATGCTTGAACACAGGCCAGATTCTAGCCAAGGCCTGACAGAAGGATTGGGGACATCTGGCACATCCGCCAAACGTTTGTGCAACAATATAGATAATGCAGAAATTTGACCATTCAAGGTACTTGCAGATAACCCCTTCTCCAGAGCTTCCTGGAGAAAAGGACAACATTCTAGGAATTCTGACTCTACTCCAAGAGAACCCATTTGATTCACACCAGAACAGATATTTGTGCCATATTTTATGGTAAATCTTTCTAGTCACAGGCTTATGAGCCTGGATCAAGGTCTCAATGACTGCCACCGAAAACCCACGCTTAGATAAAATTAAGCGTTCAATCTCCAAGCAGTCAGCTTCAGAGAAACGAGATTTGGATGAAGGAAGGGCCCTTGAAGTAGAAGGTCCTTCCTCAGTGGAAGTCTCCAAGGTGGAAGAGATGATATCTCCACTAGGTCTGCATACCAGATCCTGCGAGACCACGCTGGTGTAATGAGGATCACCGATGCCCTCTCCTGTTTGATTCGAGCAATGACCCGTGGAAGGAGAGCAAACAGAGAAAATAGGTATGCTAGACTGAAATTCCAAGGAACTGCCAGAGCATCTATCAGTACAGCCTGAGGATCCCTTGACCTCGACCCGTACCTCGTGTGGATCGCAGATAGACAGCAGTTGTGGGTCTCCGCCCACTGAATAATTATGGCTACCTCTTCCATGGCCAAGGAACTTTGAGTTCCTCCCTGATGGTTGATGTAGGCCACTGAAGTTATGTTGTCCGACTGGAACCTGATAAGCCAGGCTGAAGCTAACTGAGGCCAGGCCAGAAGAGCATTGAAGATTGCCCTCAACTCTAGGATGTTTATGGGAAGAACTGACTCCACCCGAGTCCATAGACCCTGAGCCTTTAACGAGCCCCAGACTGCTCCCCATCCCAGCAGGCTGGCATTCATGGTCACAATTACCCTGGTAGGTCTGCGAAAGCAGGTTCCCTGGGATAAATGTTCCTGAGACAACCACCATGGAAGAGAATCTCTTGTCGCTTGATCCAGTTCCAATCGCAGAGACAAATCCGCATAATCTCTGTTCCATTGTCTGAGCATGCATAGCTGCAGAGGTCTGAGAAGGAACCGAGAAAATAGAATGATGTCCATGGCAGCCACCATCAGACCAATTACCTCCATACATTGATCCACTGACGGCCGAGGAGAGGACTTAAGGGCAAGACAAGAGTCTAAGATCTTTGTTTTTCTGACCTCTGTTAGAAATATTTTCATTGATAGAGAATCTATTATGGTTCCCAAGAACACTACCCTTGTAGCTGAAATCAAGGAACTCCCAGTGTGGGAATTTGCTTGTTGAAAAGATGGTGCCTAAATGAGAATGTCGTCCAGATAAGGCGCCACTGCAATACCCCACAACCGGAGCACCGCCAACAGCGCTCCCAGGACCTTTGAGAAAATTCTGGGAGCTGTGGCAAGGCTGAATGGAAGAGCCACAAACTGAAAGTGTTTGCCTAGAAACACGAACCTCAGAAACTTGTGATGATCCCTGTGGATGGGAATATGCAGGTACGCATCCTTTAAATCTACTGTTGTCATGAACTGACCCTCTTGAACCAAAGGAAGAATGTAACGAATAGTTTCCATCTTGAAGGACAGTACTCTGAGGAACTTGTTTAGAATTTTGAGGTCTAAAATTGGTCTGAAAGTTCCCTCTTTTTGGGGAACCACGAACAGATTGGAATAGAATCCCAGACCCTGTTCCTGCATTGGCACAGGAACTATCACTCCGAGGTCCGAAAGAGCCCAGACACAACGTAAGAACGCCTCTCTTTTTATCTGGTCTACAGATAATCTTGAGAGGAGGAACCTGCCCCTGGGAGGAAAAGTCTTGAACTCTAGTTTGTATCCCTGGGACACAATGTCCACCGCCTAGGGATCCAGAACATCCCGAACTCAGGCTTGAGTGAAGTGAGACAGTCTGCCCCCAAACAAGATCCGCTCCCGGATCGGGGGCAGACCCTTCATGCTGACTAAGAATCATTAATGGGCTTCTTAGATTTCTTCCCCTTGTTCCAAGACTGATTGGACTGCCAGGAAGACTTGGACTGTTCCTGCTTGGAAGAGGGAGGGGAAGGCTTACCTTTAAAGTTTCGAAAGGAACGAAAATTACTCTGACGTCCTTTCTGTTTATTCCTCTTATCCTGAGGGAGGAAATGTCCCTTTCCTCCCGTAATTTCTGAAATGATTTCAGCCAAGCCCGGCCCAAACAAGCACAAGGAGTACATATTACAGGTTGAGGACCAAGAAATAGATGATAAGTGCATAACTTGTCTTCTATACAACTATCTAGTGATCAGAAATCATTACTTAAAAAGGGCTTGTCATTTTCGCCAGTAAAGACTTTGGATAAATTTGAGGCAGTAAAGGATTTGAAATTGTTTGACAGAAAATTAGTTTGTTATAAGCTATTTGCTGGTGAAACCGATGTAGAATCAGACTTTGAGAGCCCATTAGCAACTTTAATGTCTTTAGAACGTGACACTGAAACAATAGATGGTCATAAGGCTCAAAGCACAATTAATAGTGGCCTAAAACCTAGGTCTACATTCATGCCAAATTTGAACAAAGTCCCTGCAGTTGCAACATTTGTAAAATTGGTTGAGGGAGACATTATGAATTTGAATAATAATGGCCCAATCACTAATAATCTAACTGAAGGTGAAAGAAGTGCTCTTTATCAGCTTGTATGTAATAAACATATCACCATAAAGCCATCCGATAAAGGAGGCAACTTAGTGATACAAGATACATCTAGATATCGACAAGAGTGTTATAGACAACTTAATGACACGACTCAATATAAAAAATTGTCATGTAATCCAATTGAAACTATCTTAACCAACCTAAAAAACATACTTGAAGTAGGCAATTAACAACATAATTACCAAAGATGAATTTGACTATCTGTTTCCCAAAAACCCTAAAATACCAACTTTCTATACCATTCCAAAGATCCACAAAGAGGGTAGCAAATATCCCCCATGCAGACCTATAATAGCAGGTATTGATGGACCTTTGGAGGGTATAGGTCAATTTATAGACCACTTTCTAAAACCATTTGTCTCATATTTAACTACTTTTGTACAAGATACGCCTGACTTTTTAAGGAAGATAAGTGGTCTTAATATTGAAAGTGGAATGATCCTGGCTACAATAGACGTTGAATCGTTGTATTCAAGTATTCCCCATAACAAGGGACTACAGGCTACACAATATTTTCTTCAACAAAGGGGCAAGTCTTTCCAGCAGCACACAGATTTCATCTATTATCTGCTGGAGTTTGCTTTAACAAACAATTTGTTTGTATTTGATGATATTTTCTTCAGATGCGAGGCATGGCTATGGGGGCGAAATATGCGCCCTCATATGCGTGCCTCTATCTGGGTTTCTGGGAGAATATGTTTGTGCTGTGCTCCTCCATAGTGAGTAGTCACATCTCTGTGTGGCTTCGCTACATAGATGACGTGTTCCTCCTGTGGAGGGGCACAGCGGAACAACTAATATCCTTTGTTAATTCCCTTAATAATGAATCATTTAACCTTAAGTTTACACTATCTCATGATTCACATGAAATTAATTTTTTGGATGTAACTGTCACTGCAAATGAAGGAAATCTAGTTACAAAAGTTTATCGCAAACATACGTCCACAAACAGCATACTGAGGGCTGATAGCTTCCACCCAAAACATCAAATTAGGGGTATTCCTGTGTCCCAATTCTTTCGGGCTCGGAGGAATTGTACGACACAGGAAGATTTCATTAGTGAATCCAAAGAGTTGACGAAACGGTTCCCTGAAAGATGCTATCCAAGAACGTTGATTAGTCAAGCGTATCAACGCCAACATAATCAGAATAAACATGATAGCATCTTCAGTGTCTCCAAAAATAAATCGAAAATGTCTGAGCAACAGGGTAAGATAAGATTCATAAGTGGCTATAATGAACATTGGGAGGATATCAGGAAGATAATGAAACGCTACTGGCATATCCTCCAAACAGACACCAAATTGAATCATATCTTAACACCACAACCCCTCCTGACATCACGATGGGCACCAAACCTTCGCGATAATCTTGTACATAGCCACTTCATCAGACCTCGAAGTAGTTGTAATTGGCTAAATAAAGTCAATGTAGAACCGGGTTGTTACCCTTGCAAACAATGCAAGGCTTGCAACTACATTGAGCTAATAAGATTTTTCTCTGATAGAAGTGGCAAGATCTACAAGATCAGGAGTAACATTACTTGTAGGACTGAAGGACTAGTGTATTTGGCTAAATGCAGCTGTCCCCTTTATTATGTGGGGAAAACTACTAGAGCCCTCCGTGACCGCACTTTGGAGCACATACGTGACATTGAACGTGAAGTCACAACGTCAAGTATAGCGAGACACTTTCTAGAATATCACAATTCTTCCCCTAGAGATTTCAGGATAATTGGCATTGATAGTGTTAATTTGGGGACTAGAGGAGGTAATATGGATTGAATATTACTCCAACGTGAAAGTAAGTGGATCTTTAATTTGGGAACACTTACACCACAAGGTCTCAATGAAGAGAATAATTTGGGTCACTTCCTGTGAATTAAAAATAAAACCAAAAATTAATGTGTCATCAGAGTCTCCAATATAAGTATGTTTGTCGCTTTAAGAGAACCATAATGCTTAACTTAAGACGCACCATTGAGCTATAATAAATAACAGTTTAAAAGTTTTTTTACATTGTGGCGAGGATAACAAAAAGTAACTATTGCAACATATATGAAACACTGTGTTAAATAGGAACCTATATTCACTGGCCAATATTCCGGAGGTGGTGATGCAATGACCGGCCTTAAATAAAGGAAATGGTGAACTCTCTAACATACAGCCCGGATGAAGCCAAATTGTTGCTGAAACGTACGTCGGCGATTCACTCAGTTTTATTCGGATTACTTTGAGGATTTAACACTTTCTTATCGTACAGCTGGGAGCTTTGTCCTATTCCTTCTTGGACAACTTGTGAATGTGCAAATGTAAGTGTAGAAGGAGAGACTGTCGGGACCTTTTGACACATATTGATACATATTGTCTCCAAGGCTCCTGTGTGCCAGACTAACCTGATTTCCGGCCGTGTTTGAGACTGCAGCGCTCCTTACAGAATCACTTACAACATGCCCACTGAATAGCGGCGGCTATTACAAATTGCTGTGACTGCATCCCAAAGAAATTGATATGACTGTAACGCTAAGTGACAACAGCTACCCGGATGGTTATTAATACAGGCCTGGCATTACCTGTTACCTTATTGAACATGGGACCTTTCTTTTTCTTTTGTGGATTTTACAGTCCTATGGTCTTTTGTTTCCGCTACCATGGACACTGAACGATAAGTATTCACATGCTTACAGAATGAATTGTGTTTTGACCAGCTATCGATATTTGATGTAACACATGCATAATTATTGTGTTTATTTACCTCATTGTTATATTTATGGTGCGTCTATATTAGGAGGTTTATTTTATAACCTTATTTGTTGAATTTGGTATATTAGCTTTATGTACACTGTGCACAGTAGGAATGCTATAGATTATTGCACTATATCATTAAAGTAACATGTTTTTTGACTAAGAGTGCTGTTATAAGGTATATTTTATTTCTTGTGTTTTGAATATTGATTACCCCTGTACCTTAGCACCAATAGTATTATATATCATTAGTCGTAACTTTCCATTGACCTGAGCAAAGTTAATTATTAGAGTATTAAGGTCTTACCCTTGTATGGAATCTCCAAAAGCTTAGACTTAGATGACACATTCGCAGACCAGGACCTCAACCATAAGGCTCTGCGAGCAAGAAACAGCGAAGCCAGAAATATTCGCTCCCAACTTAATGACTTGTAGGGAAGCATCCGTGATAAAGGAATTGTCCAACTTAAGAGCCTTGATCCTGTCCTGAATCTCTTCAAGGGAAGTATCTGTCTGAATAGAATCAGACAACGCAACAAATCAGTAAGCTGCCGCGCTGGTGACAGTAGCAATACACACCGCAGGTTGCCATTGTAAACCCTGGTGTACATACATCTTCTTAAGTAACCCCTCCAACTTCTTGTCCATAGGATCCTTAAAAAAACAGCTATCCTCTATGGGAATAGTGGTTCTCTTAGCCAAAGTGGAAATTGCCCCTTCCACCTTGGGGACCGTCTGCCAAGACTCCTTGATAGAGTCAACTATTGGAAATATCTTCTTAAAAATTGGGGATGGAGAAAAAGGGATACCAGGTCTCTCCCATTCCTGTGCAATAATCTCTGTAGCCCGGTATGGTACAGGGAAACCCTCCACCGCGGAAGATACATCAAAGTACTTGTTTAGCTTACTAGACTTCTTAGGATTGACTACGACAGTCATGTCAGAGTCGTCCAAGGTAGCCAAAACCTCCTTAAGTAACAAACGGAGGGGTTCTAGCTTAAACCCGAAGGATACAACTTCAGCATCAGAGGATGGAATTACACTGTCTGTCTGAGTCTGAGATTACACCTTCAGATGCTATCGAAGTATATTCCTCCTCAGACTTCTGGGAGAAAGCATTTGGAATAGCCACAACTGTGTCAGAAACCTTACTCACTAATTATTTACATTTTCCTGCAGCATGAGAAAAGCAGACAGCACATCAGTTACCGCAGAGGATATGTGGGTAGCAATGTATTGCAAGGTAACTCCAACCGGAGTGTGAGAGGAAACGCAGGGCATTGCATTTGTAGACAAGAAGGTTTGGGACGCTTGAGGAGAAAGCTGCAGCATATCTTGAAGCATCCTTAGCTAATGATGGCTCAGATTCAAAAAGTCTATCCCTGTAATGCAATGTTCTTTCAATACATGAGGAACAAAAAGGGATTGGTGGTTCCACATTGGAATCAAAACACAAGCAACATGTAACATTTTGCAGGTCCTCTTGGTCCATCTTTACCCAATAAGTAAAAAATTTAACCAAACAAACAAAAAAATACTTTTATTTAACTGAAAATTATTGGCAAACACAACATTTTTACATTTTAAACTAAACTTTTATTACTCAACAGCAGAGCAACGGCTCTATAAAAACCTCAGACAGCCTCTACACCTCAGCAATCTTTGCTGAGATGCCTATCTGTCCTGCTGGTTGCCGGAATCAAGAGTTGTTAACAATCCGGACTCGATCCAGAGCTGCTCAAACAGGCTACCAAGTGATCGCTCCTCAGACTATTATGAAAATGCAGAGCCGCAACGAAATTACTTCTCCAGTCCGGCACGCACAGGAAGTGAATCCGGAAAAGCATGCAAAACTCTTTTGCTGCCTCAGAAGAAGCCCACCTACCCTAATCGTGGGCGTACCAAACTGTAACTTCCCGGCCGCCATTAACTTCTTTTTAGAGTAAAGCTGCTGAGAGTATTACACAAAGTAAAAAACACTACAGATTCTATCCACCATGTCCGGAACAAAACCGGAGAACAAACATAACTGAGCCTCTCAATAAATGTTTCCTCTTGTCCCCAGTGCCTGCATAATCTGCCTAACATTATCCTATTAACCCATAATAGGATTAAATGTATTTAACGTCCCAAACAGATTGAACTGTTAAAGTGCCATATTTTCCTGAAACCAGAAAATTAAATTTGGCACTTACCTCAATGTAGATCTGCCCGGCAGCAGGGCAGCTCACTTGGTTTAAGAGAGCATCCTCCCTCACATGGACCTGTGGAAAAGAAGAAAGACTGAATAAATTTACTCAGGCTTTCAAGATAAGGCAGTAACAACTGTTTGAGCGGCGCAGTGGGGATTATACCCCACAAGTTCCCAATTGCTTAAAAGCCACCACTGCTCTACTGAAGAGACTGACATGGACTACGACTAGACCCCAGAAAAGATCAGAGCAAACCTGCTCTGCTTTAAAATAATAAACTCTTGATTGAAGAAAATTCTTTCAGACACCTAAACATTAGCACCTCCTTGCAACGCAGGCAAAGAGAATAATTGGGGTTTGAGGGAAGGGAGGTGATACTTAACAGCTTTGCTGTGGTGCTCTTTGCCTCTTCCTGCTGGCCAGGAGGGATATTCCCAATAGTAATTACTGATGATCCGTGGACTCACTGTGTCATTAGAAAGGAATAAATATACTGCTATCTTTCTTTTTTAATAAACTACACTAGACAGTATTTTGGGGCAGATTAATCAAATTAACCAGATATCTAATCTCTGCTTAATTTTATAAGTGGTAATTTTATAAGCAATAACCAGCCACTTGTAATTTGCCTGTTTGTGGGAGTGCGATAGGGCTAGATACTGTAACAAGTGGAGCGATACACTAAGTGTACTCACACTTATATATAATTTTTTAGAGGACAAATAGGGCTCTCTTTTGACATCAAATATATATGAGCTATAGTTTAATACAAATAAAATCTAAGTAATCGGGAGAAATGAAGAAACTGTTTTCGAAGCACACGCACACTTTTTAGCGCAAATATGGGGCCTGCTCATTTACATTGAAAACTGACAAATTGATTCTCTGGGCTTACATCGCATTTAAGGCAGATGATTGGATACTGGGGGAAAGAGAGCATGTGATCTAAATTCTTCTGGTCAGTGTTGTGGAAATCAAATGCTTTCCTGCTTCTCTGATGGGATAAGAAGTCTGGTTTATTCAGCAGTGTGGCAGCAGAGCATGCAATCTAATTTTGGATAGATGGTCAGTGTAGTAGACAGGATTCAGCTTATTAATAAAAATGAATAAAAAAAATTATATATATATATATATATATATATATATATATATATCACATACATACACACACAATACTTGTATCTTTCAAATAGGTATTTCCTTTAACAACAACATGGGAAATATCAGGGCTCCTAACGCCTAAAGCAATAAAAATGCCTATATACATCACATCCAGTTTAGTACAGCGGTAAATTGCCTGCTATATCCATACAGCTGTCTATGCTAATCTTTTATTAACCATAACTTTTGTTGTAATAATCGCACCCATTATTTATATGGCCTCTCTACCTCATAGCATTGTGGTGGTCACATTTTCTACAAGTTTTAGGTGATTAACTAATGATTGCATCTAATTTATAGCTAAGAGAATGGTGGTATTTCCCTTCCAGAAGAGTTAAACGAGCCTGAAACGATGGGCCTCTGAAGCTGTATCCACTGCTTAATAAATGTAGCCCTATGTCTGAAAGGGTTAATTCCATATTGCAGCCTTTAGTACAGGGTTTATATAGCTACATTAGATATTCTAGCCACCGTTTAGAGATATTGGCTACTATACAGTGGCACAGTGAATATAAATGGGTTGTGATGGATGCAATCCTGTATTCTACTATTCCTCACGCTTTGGGATTACTGGCTCTTAAATATTTTTGAACAGAGAGTCTTTTTCAGAAGAGGAAACTATTTTTCTATGTGAGGCTGTGGAGTTCCTACTTAATTAGTTTACGTTTGATGGAGAATTCTCTTCACAGCCCCTTTCAGTTGGTGTCCAAGCCTAACCTCATCAGTGCTAAACTGGGAGCTTCTAAGTAAGTTTAAAAGGTTTTATACTAGATTTTTAGATCAGTATCTGCGCATATTATTATTCTTTATAGTAGGGTTTATTACATAGACATATATGGAAACTGGTGTATACTGTCACTTTAAGTCTTCAGATGCAATAATTACCTGGACTTTAAAACTGGTGCACAGGCACCCATAGGATGTGTGTAAGCTGCTGAAAAACTAATTTTTACTAAAAGCATTTTTGCTAATGTGCTTTTATTTAACATTTAAATGCAAATTTCTCTCTCTAACAAAGACCCCATCCTTACCAAAATTAATTTTAAGCAACTGTTAATTTTTGAAGTGAGATCCAGTGCAAATCCAAGTTCCTCCGATGAAGCATTTTCATTTGCTCATCCGCATACTATAAACATTTGACCCCTCATTCAATATAAAAAATCCTTAGCCAACAAATATTGTTTTTAAATTCTTTATTGGTATTAGGTCAACTTTCTATAAAAAGGTTTATCCCCTTTCCTCAGTGAAAGTAAATACAAGAATTACATCACACCAAATACCTGAAAAACATGTAAAAAAAAAAAAAAAAAACGTTAAGAATACAGCAGTTTTCTATTACAGGAGTGCACGCACTTTTTTTTCAAAAAACATTACCTTTCAACAATCCTAGAAGCTGATCCATCCTCCAAAAGGTTTAGTTTGGTGATTTTCTAAACAGAACAAAAAAAGAAAGAAAAAGGAAAACTATCACTGAGAGCAGTCAAACATTTGTTGTAGAACTTGAGAGTATTCAGTTATTTGCCTGACCCCGCAAAATTCAGAAGGCATGTAAAGACAGCCAGTCTGTCAGAGCACACCCCTGAGTGAAGACAGGTCATGTTTTATCTACGACAGCCTAAAATCCCAAAGCTCAGAACTTGGAACAGAGAGAGGAACAGCTGTCAAGAACCACCGCTTGCTTCCACAGGCTCGCTCCCATTATGTATAGTATTAAACGTAGTCCCCATAGTACATGCAAGACACTACTAGATGGAATATACAGACTAGCAGACAAGAAATAAAACCGGGAAACTGCACACTATGGCCCCTATTTAAGAAAGTCTGGCGACCATGATCCGACAGTGCGGATCAGGTCCGCCAGACCTTGCTGAATACTGCGAGCAATGCGCTTGCCGTATTCAGCATTGCACCAGCAGCTCACAAGAGCTGCTGGTGCAATGCCGCCCCTTGCAGACTTGCGGCCAATGGGCCGCCAGCAGGGGGTGTCAATCAACCCGATCATACTCGATCGGGTTGATTTCCGGCGATGTCTGTCTGCCTGCTCAGAGCAGGCGGACAGGTTATGGAGCAGCGGTCTTTGTGACCGCTGCTTCATAACTGCTGTTTCTGGCGAGCCTGCAGGCTCGCCAGAAATACGGGGCATCAAGCTCCATTCGGAGCTTGATAAATAGGCCTCTAAGACCTTTTTCTAATAAAAGACTAAAATAGAAGCAAATTCATTCTATTTAGCATTATGAAAAACTATGTTGCCCCCTTAATTACACATGGCTCCTTAGGAGAGCTAAAGCAGCAGGTGCCATTTTATAGACTGACGTGGATCATAAAATCAAAATGAAACTTTCATGACTCAGATCATGCATCCCTCCCTCCACTTTTATCAAGTGTTTTTTTCCTCTTGGTATCCTTTTTTTGAAATGCATACGTAAGTAGGCTGAGGAGAAGTGACACACTACTGAAGCTAGCTGGCGATTGGCGGCTCACTTGACTCAGCTCCTAGTAGTGCATTGCTGCTCATTCAAAGGAAATGTCAAATTTGCTTCCTTTTCTAATAGAAGTAAAAGTGGTTTTAAATGCTATGTCCTATATAAGAAATTTTGGGTTGTGTTTCTTTAAGCCAAGCGATACATATATATATAGATTTTTTACTTAACTTTTATTCCTCACCTGCACTTAGGTTCACACAGCATCATGCTTGCTTAGCCACACACAGGAAAGTAGGAGATTGTATGACCAGTGCTTGTAACCAATTGACTGGAGAACTGCAGTTATCTGGGCTACATTGTGCCGTGCATGAACGGCTCGTACATGCTGTTACATAGATTTACTGTTCCCTGGCTCTCTGTGTAGAAATTACTATTTTAAAATGCAGTTGTAATGAAACCAGCTGCCGCCCACTCTGTTTGTTTACAAACTACTACAGTTTCATACAGGGCCGGACTGGGACCAAAAATAGGCCCGGGCATTTTAAGGCAGAGCAGCCTCCACCAATATTTGAAATGACCATATGGAGGACTGGCAACCCAGAGGCCCCGGGAACAGCAACTGCACCACTTTGAAATCCAATATTTAATAATGAAAACAACGGTGAAACACATAGGAAATGGTTATCAGAATCTATACACTGTGCATGCTACACTGTATAAGTAAGGAGTGTGTTTGTGTATATATATATATATATATATATACACACACACACACAGTGTTCTCACTTCCGTGGAGTTATTTATGAGTCAGCACTGATTGGCTAAAATGCAAGTCTGTCAAAAGAACTGAGATAAGGGGCAGTTTGCATAGATAAAAAGCAAATCACAGAGGTAAAAAGTAATAGGGATTATCTATCTTTTTAGACAATAAATATTTTCAAGTAGACAGTCCCTTTAAACCTCAAAATATGTGAAAATTAGTATGTGCAAAAAAAAAAAAAAAGACCTAGCTCTTTATTAGCAACAAATACATGTGATTTAAGTAAATTAATAAGTTCAAAGCACTTAAAATAATATAACTTCATGGAGTAGATGTCTGGTTAAGCTTCTAAAGCACAAAGCTGGTAAACATAACTTGATGCAGAGCCCACCCTTGCCTCTCCCTTCTGCTAGCTAACTCTGATCACAATATCAGGACCAAAGCCCCACTGTCCCTATTACCTCACTACTGTGGGTGCACTGGCTTCTGCAGAGTATGATCAGCACCGCACGTGTGGGAGAGGCAGAGGGGAGATAGCGGAGGAAAGAGCTCCAGGGCTGTGCTCTGTTACATGTAATAATTTAGTAACAGCTACAGGGCAGAGCGTGGGGAAAGAGAAAATACAGAAATAATTAGTGAGGTGGCACAGCAGAGACCACACTACCCTGAACATGCCTATACTGAATGCAGGGATGTCTGAAGAACAATTTGAAGGTTATTTCTGCATCACTAGGTTAGAAATTCTTAAATTCAGCGTTGCTAGTATAAGTACAAGATGAGTGGCTTGTCTTTCCACTCTCACCAAATCCTGATTTCTTACATGCAGCTACAAGCACACAAAATACTCTGCACAGCCCAGCACCTCACAAAGACAAATACATTCACAGGATGGCTGTTAACACTCTCAGGGCCATTAAGAAGTCCCGGCTATGCAAGGATTCACTAACATTGTACAACATACCTCCCAACATTTCAACATTCCAAAGAGGGACACACTTTGGAGAGTGTGTAAAAAAAGAAATGCAAATCATATATATATATATATATATATATATATATATATATATATATATATATATATATAAATCTACCCATTTTCTGTCCCTGTAAACTATGTATGCATTTTTTATGTTGGACACAATACATTTTCGAACTTTTATTCATTGATCGCCAGCATAATTTTACTTTTATATATATATATATATATATATATACACACACACAAACAGACACACAGCTATATATATATATATATATATATATATATATATATATACACAGGGAGTGCAGAATTATTAGGCAAATGAGTATTTTGACCACATCATCCTCTTTATGCATGTTGTCTTACTCCAAGCTGTATAGGCTCGAAAGCCTACTACCAATTAAGCATATTTGGTGATGTGCATCTCTGTAATGAGAAGGGGTGTGGTCTAATGACATCAACACCCTATATCAGGTGTGCATAATTATTAGGCAACTTCCTTTCCTTTGGCAAAATGGGTCAAAAGAAGGACTTGACAGGCTCAGAAAAGTCAAAAATAGTGAGATATCTTGCAGAGGGATGCAGCACTCTTAAAATTGCAAAGCTTCTGAAGAGTGATCATCGAACAATCAAGTGTTTCATTCAAAATAGTCAACAGGGTCGCAAGAAGCGTGTGGAAAAACCAAGGCGCAAAATAACTGCCCATGAACTGAGAAAAGTCAAGCGTGCAGCTGCCAAGATGCCACTTGCCACCAGTTTGGCCATATTTCAGAGCTGCAACATCACTGGAGTGCCCAAAAGCACAAGGTGAGCAATACTCAGAGACATGGCCAAGGTAACAAAGGCTGAAAGACGACCACCACTGAACAAGACACACAAGCTGAAACGTCAAGACTGGGCCAAGAAATATCTCAAGACTGATTTTTCTAAGGTTTTATGGACTGATGAAATGAGAGTGAGTCTTGATGGGCCAGATGGATGGGCCGTGGCTGGATTGGTAAAGGGCAGAGAGCTCCAGTCCCACTCAGACGCCAGCAAGGTGGAGGTGGAGTACTGGTTTGGGCTGGTATCATCAAAGATGAGCTTGTGGGGCCTTTTCGGGTTGAGGATGGAGTCAAGCTCAACTCCCAGTCCTACTGCCAGTTTCTGGAAGACACCTTCTTCAAGCAGTGGTACAGGAAGAAGTCTGCATCCTTCAAGAAAAACATGATTTTCATGCAGGACAATGCTCCATCACACGCGTCCAAGTACTCCACAGCGTGGCTGGCAAGAAAGGGTATAAAAGAAGAAAATCTAATGACATGGCCTCCTTGTTCACCTGATCTGAACCCCATTGAGAACATGTGGTCCATCATCAAATGTGAGATTTACAAGGAGGGAAAACAGTACACCTCTCTGAACAGTGTCTGGGAGGCTGTGGTTGCTGTTGCATGCAATGTTGATGGTGAACAGATCAAAACACTGACAGAATCCATGGATGGCAGGCTTTTGAGTGTCCTTGCAAAGAAAGGTGGCTATATTGGTCACTGATTTGTTTTTGTTTTGTTTTTTAATGTCAGAAATGTATATTTGTGAATGTTGAGATGTTATATTGGTTTCACTGGTAAAAATAAATAATTGAAATGGGTATATATTTGTTTTTTGTTAAGTTGCCTAATAATTATGCACAGTAATAGTCACCTGCACACACAGATATCCCCCTAAAATAGCTATAACTAAAAACAAACTAAAAACTACTTCCAAAACTATTCAGCTTTGATATTAATGAGTTTTTTGGGTTCATTGAGAACATGGTTGTTGTTCAATAATAAAATTAATCCTCAAAAATACAACTTGCCTAATAATTCTGCACTCCCTGTATATATACGCTTACCATACGTCCCGTTTTTACCGGGATTGTCCCTGTTTTGAGCCCCTGTCCCAGTGTCCCACCCGTTTTTACATTTTGTCCCGGCCGCCGGTGTTCTACACTCATCCAGCGTTTTGCGCATGCGCTGCCTTTTACAGCTGTCTCACTCTGCTCTCTGCTGTCGGAATGTGCGACCGTGACGTCACCACAACAGACGGGTCGCAGAATCCGACAGCTTGTGTTCCACTGCTCCGCCTCTTCTCTTCATACTACATTTTAGGCGCCAGTTCAAAAAAAGCATTGTGCGGCTGCACACTCTGTGACTAGACTGTCAGACTGCCTGTGTGTTCAGCTGTAGAAAAATAAAAAGAACATTTTTGATTTTGAATCTGATTCTTGCCGATCTTCTTGAGCCTGGTAAGGTAACTTGAGGATAAATAGTTAAATAACTTCAGTGTATGTGTCGTTTTTTACTACTTACTAAGTCTATACCAGTGGCAGTTACTAAGTTAGTAACTGCCACTGGTATAGACTTAGTTACTAACATTACAGTGAGTTACAGTTACAGACTCAGTCATTCATTACTACTTAGTACTTGATATTTTCCTTTCATCATCAATCAGATTCATACAAACATACCACATTATCTAACCTAGGCAGCTAGGCTAAGTCAAGTTATATTATTTTATTTATTATTACCAGTGGCAGTTACTTACTAACAGTACAGTGAGTTACAGACTCAGTCATTCATTACTACTTGATATTTTCCTTTCATCATCAGTCAGATAGATTCATACAAACATACCACATTATCTAACCTAGGCAGCTAGGCTATGTGTTGTAATATGTACAGTCAAGTTATATTATTTTATTTATATATATTTATATTATGATACATGATATTTGCAGTGTAATTTATATAATAATTGCTGCTGGGGTCACTGATCAATCATCATTAATTATAATTTATGGTAATATTGTGCTGCTGGTCATTAATTATGTTAATATAAAATTGTGCTGCTGGGGTCATCATCATTAAATTAATGATGATGACCCCAGAAGCACAATTATATTAACATAATTAATGATGATGATCCCAGCAGCACAATTAAATTAACATAATTAATGATGATGATGACCCCAGCAGCACAATTAAATTAACATAATTAATGATGATGACCTCAGCAACCCAATTATATTACAGTAATTAATTTAATTAATTATGTTAATATAATTGTGCTGCTGGGGTCATTGATCATCATTAATTGTGTTAATTTAATTGTGCTGTTGAGATCATTAATTGTGTTAATATAATTGTGCTGCTGGGGTCATCATCATTAATTGTGTTAATATAATTGTGCTGCTGGGGTCATCATCATTAATTGTGTTAATATCATTGTGCTGCTGGGGTCATCATCCTTAATTGTGTTAATATAATTGTGCTGCTGGGGTCATCATCATTAATTATGTTAATTTAATTGTGCTGCTGGGGTCATCATTAATTGTGTTAATATAATTGTGCTGCTGGGGTCATCATCATTAATTATGTTTATATAATTGTGCTGCTGGGGTCATCATCATTAATTATGTTGAAGGGCCAAAATAAACTTTCATGATTCAGATAGGGCATGTAATTTTAAAAAAAATTCCAATTTACTTTTATCACCAATTTTGCTTTGTTCTCTTGGTATTCTTAGTTGAAAGCTTAACCTAGGAGGTTCATATGCTAATTTCTTAGACCTTGAAGGCCACCTCTTTTCAGAATGCATTTTAACAGTTTTTCACCACTAGAGGGTGTTAGTACACGTATTTCATATAGATAACACTGTGCTTGTGCACGTGAAATTATCTGGGAGCAGGCACTGATTGGCTAAACTGCAAGTCTGTCAAAAGAACTGAACTAAAGGGACAGTTTGCAGAGGCTTAGATACAAGATAATCACAGAGGTTAAAAGTATATTAATATAACTGCATTGGTTATGCAAAACTGGGGAATGGGTAATAAAGGGATTATCTATCTTTTAAAACAATAAAAAGTCTGGTGTAGACTGTCCCTTTAGTAAAATTGTGCTGCTGGGGTCATCATCATTAATTATGTTAATATAATTGTGCTGCTGGGGTCATCATTAATTGTGTCAATTGTGCTGCTGGGGTCATCATCATTAATAATGGCAATATAATTATGCTGCTGGGGTCATCATGAATTGTGTTAATTGTGCTGCTGGGGTCATCATCGTGTTAATTGTGCTGCTGGGGTCATCATCATTAATTGTGTTAATTGTGCTGCTGGGGTCATCATCATTAATTGTGTTAATTGTGCTGCTGGGGTCATCATCATTAATTGTGTTAATTTGTGCTGCTGGGGTCATCATCCATTAATTGTGTTAATTGTGTTGCTGGGGTCTTCATCATTTATTATGGTTATATTGTGCTGCTAGGGTCATCATCATTAATTATTTATAAATAATTAAATAATAAAATCATTTTGTTTGAGTAACTCAGGAATGTCAAACAATGGAACAATACTTTTGTGTGGGCTACTGTGCAAGAAGCTATGTATTTTTCAACTGGGGAGTGTAATGTTGCTCAAAGCAGGCTTGTTGAAATAATACTAATAAATAAATAATACTTATCTTATTAACTATTATAATAACAGTAACAGCACACACTTACTATTTAATGACCCCAGCAGCATACAATTATTTAATTTAAATAATAATGGTTTGCTGCGGGGGTCATTAAATAATAATGGTTTGCTGCCATGTTCATTAAATAAGGGTGTGCTGCTGGGGTAATTAAATAATAAGGGTGTGCTGCTATTTTCATTAAATAATAAGGGTGTGCTGCTATGTTCATTAAATAATAAGGGTGTGCTGCTATGTTCATTAAATAAGGGTGTGCTGCTGGGGTAATTAAATAATAAGGGTGTGCTGCTATGTTCATTAAATAATAAGGGTGTGCTGCTATGTTCATTAAATAAGGGTGTGCTGCTGGGGTAATTAAATAATAAGGGTGTGCTGCTATTTTCATTAAATAATAAGGGTGTGCTGCTATGTTCATTAAATAATAAGGGTGTGCTGCTATGTTCATTAAATAAGGGTGTGCTGCTGGGGTAATTAAATAATAAGGGTGTGCTGCTATTGTCATTAAATAATAAGGGTGTGCTGCTATGTTCATTAAATAATAAGGGTGTGCTGCTATGTTCATTAAATAAGGGTGTGCTGCTGGGGTAATTAAATAAGAGTGTGCTGCTGGGGTCATTAAATAATTAATAACGGTGTGCTGCTGGGTTCATGAAATAATTAATAAGGGTGTGCTTATAAGGTAACCTTTATTTTGGACATGAATTTAAAGAGGTATGAAATATTTTTTCTTTCATGATTCAGATAGAGCATATCATTTTTACCAACTTTCCAATTTACATCTATAATTAAATTTCCTTAATTTTCTTTGTATCCTTTGTGAAGGAGCAGCTATCTGGTAAGTCAATGACAAGAGGCATATTGTGCAGCCACCAATCATCAGATAGCTCCTAGTTGTGTATTGCTACCTCTGAGCCTATCTAGGTATACAAGTAAAATGGAAAGGCATTAATTCCAAAGGCCAGGAAAGCAAAGTTCTGATTTAGTTGAGATGTTCACTAAATGTTTGTGTATTAATTCCTGTTTATTCTTGTTATTATTTCATTATTCTATATTTTCAAGTGACCCCCTCAGCCACATATATTGGTATAGGAGGGAAGCACCTGGTGCTTTACCATTTACACTTAACACCTCCCCTTCTGCTCAGCAGGTGAAGGGGTTTATACCGAATCCTTCCACCCAGCTATTGGTGACTAGAAGGGTTTTTGAGAGGTCAGCACTCAGACTCGCCATGTATTTGTACTGAGAGAACCTTGGTAGTAATGATTTAATGAATATATTTATATTTTCTTTTCAGAATAATTTTGACACTTTGGAGTGTAGTGTAGTGTAGTATTCGCAGGAGCCACGATCTTGGAGATTTACAGGTAAGACTTTAATGAAGTGGTTGCAAAGGATCTTTCATTTGAACTTTGCTCACCACTTATATTTATATATATATATATATATATATATATATATATATATATATATATATATATATATATATATATATATATTTATATTTTCTTTTCAGAATAATTTTGACACTTTGGAGTGTAGTGTAGTGTAGTGTTCGCAGGAGCCACGATCTTGGAGATTTACAGGTAAGACTTTAATGAAGTGGTTGCAAAGGATCTTTCATTTGAACTTTGCTCACCACTTATATTTATATATATATTTATATTTTCTTTTCAGAATAATTTTGACACTTTGGAGTGTAGTGTAGTGTAGCGTTCGCAGGAGCCACGATCTTGGAGATTTACAGGTAAGACTTTAATGAAGTGGTTGCAAAGGATCTTTCATTTGAACTTTGCTCACCACTTATATTTATATATATTTATATTTTCTTTTCAGAATAATTTTGACACTTTGGAGTGTAGTGTAGTGTAGTGTTCGCAGGAGCCACGATCTTGGAGATTTACAGGTAAGACTTTAATGAAGTGGTTGCAAAGGATCTTTCATTTGAACTTTGCTCACCACTTATATTTATATATATATATATATAGCAATAACAGTTAAAGTGCACTCACTGTTCCAAGGATCATCTGCCGGGGTGCTGCGTGGAAAAATGTAGATTTACGTTCAACCCCAAGGAAGAAAACGCTTCACTCTCCGGTCTTTTCATCAATATTTATTTATTATTCACAAGAGTTGTATTACAGCATTCCCAGACGTTTCGACACCTATTGGTGTCTTTTTCAATGGGTATTTGCCAAAATTCTTTTGTCCCAAAAGGAGCCTTTTGGGACAAAAGAATTTTGGCAAATACCCATTGAAAAAGACACCAATAGGTGTCGAAACGTCTGGGAATGCTGTAATACAACTCTTGTGAATAATAAATAAATATTGATGAAAAGACCGGAGAGTGAAGCGTTTTCTTCCTTGGGGTTGAACGTAAATCTATATATATATATATATATATTTATATTTATATTTTCTTTTCAGAATAATTTTGACACTTTGGAGTGTAGTGTAGTGTAGCGTTCGCAGGAGCCACGATCTTGGAGATTTACAGGTAAGACTTTAATAAAGTGGTTGCAAAGGATCTTTCATTTGAACTTTGCTCACCACTTATATTTATATATATATATATATTTATATTTTCTTTTCAGAATAATTTTGACACTTTGGAGTGTAGTGTAGTGTAGCGTTCGCAGGAGCCACGATCTTGGAGATTTACAGGTAAGACTTTAATAAAGTGGTTGCAAAGGATCTTTCATTTGAACTTTGCTCACCACTTATATTTATATATATATATATATATATTTATATTTTCTTTTCAGAATAATTTTGACACTTTGGAGTGTAGTGTAGTGTAGCGTTCGCAGGAGCCACAATCTTGGAGATTTACAGGTAAGACTTTAATGAAGTGGTTGCAAAGGATCTTTCATTTGAACTTTGCTCACCACTCACTAAGCCTTCTTTTCTACAGGAGTGCACCAGATAGTGAGTTGCTGGTCGTAGCCTCAGGCATCCCACAGCTCTACTTAATCCAAGGTGAAGCCTACCATAGAGACAAAGAAGCTGAGGTGCTGAGGGGGAACACTTAGGACTTTGCACAGTGGTCACAGCTCATGTGCAAGAGACTGTTGACATTCACAACATTTTGAACTTTACTTTGGCAAAGATTTTGTAGTTTTATTTGTAGTTTTAATTTAATATGCCGAAAAGAGCATGCACATTCACCAAAGAACTAGAACAGGAATACCCTTTTTTAAAAAAGCTTTCTTTGGACAGGGTAAAATGTGATCATTGTCTTGCAGTGTTCTCGGTGTCTCACGGAGGGAAGTCTGATATTAAAAACCATTTGCAAACTCAAAAACACAAGGTGAGTGTTGCCTCAGTTGCTACATCATCACGAGTAGATAGTTTTTTTAAAAGCTCAGAAACAACCGAATTGGAACTTCTCGTTGCCGCTAAAGAAGCTACCTTTGCTTTTCACACAGTTTCCCATGACTTGAGTTTCAAGACATCCGACTGTTCGTCAAAGTTGGTCTCAAAATTCTTTGAGCCAAAATTTCATCTGGCACGAACAAAATGTGAAGCAGTGATTTTGAATGTTATTGCACCAATGGCCAAATCTGAACTTACTGAAGACCTAGCAGTGGCAAATTTTGTCACAATTTCTATGGATGCTTCAAATAGAAAAGATGTAAAAATGATACCTTTCATGATTCGATACTATATACCTGGTCAAGGGGTACAAGTCAAATTTTTAGATATGCAAACTGTTCCTGGTGAGACGGCTGAGATCTTGACTGATGCCTTATTCTCGGTTATTGACAAATACGGGTTAAACGAAAAAGTTGTTGGATTTTGTGGAGACAATTGTAACACAAATTTTGGCGGTGTAAAACGAAAAGGCAAGAACAATGTTTTTAGCCGATTAAAAGCTAAACTAGCAAGGGACCTTGTTGGCATTGGCTGTGGTGCACACATTGTGCACAACTGTCTCCAAACAGCTGTTGACGTTTTACCAATTGACATTGAAGCACTTGTTGTCAAAATTTTTAAATATTTTCACATATACACAGTTCGTGTAACTCATTTAAAGGAATTTTGTGACTTTGTCGGAGTGGAATACAAAAAACTATTACAACATGGTAATACCAGATTTTTGTCAATGCTGCCAGCAGTTGAAAGAATTCTTTACATTTTTGAGGGCTTGAAATCCTACTTTTGTTCTGAAGAACACTGCCCAGAATTGATAAAACAATTCTTTGACAATGAGTGTGGTGAAATATATTTATGGTTTGTACACGGGCAACTTAGCCTTTTCAACAAAGTGATTTTGGTCATGGAGAAGAACAATGCCAGTGCAGCAGATGTCACACTAGAAATGCAAACATTGATTACAAATATCAACGAACGGAAACAGTGTGAATTTATACCTCAAGGAGCAAAGGCTTTGCTGAGAAAACTTGAAGAAAATGGTGGTAACATTGAAAAAGTGAAGGGAGAATTTGAAAGATTTTATGAAAGATGTCTTTCATACCTAGACCTATGGAAGGAAAGCTTTGGACAGGCAGAAGACTTTGTCTGGTTAAATTCTGGAGACATATCTTGGCCAACTGTTGAAGAGTCTGCAGTTACGATAAATAAAAAGATAGGCAAGCAAGCAATAAACATTGATCAATTATTTGATGAGGTGGTTATTGCTAAGAGCTTTTGGGCTTCTAGGGAAGAAATTTGGCCAATACAAAATTTTAATTATGAAGAAAAGTGGAAAGATTTTTTTGTTCATTGCAAAGAAAAAAACATATTGGTACAAAATCTTAATGCTTTAGTAGAATACATTCTTTGTCTTCCTGGTACTTCTGCACCAGTTGAACAAGTGTTTTCTATAATTAATAATGTATGGTCAGAAGACAGGGGTCAAATGTTGGAAGCTACAGTCAGGGGTCTTTTGATGGTTAAAATAAATTTGCCTTTAAGCTGTTTAGAGTTTTATGAAAAAATTAAAAGAAACAAACAATTTCTCAGAAAAGTTGTTTCAAGTGAAAAATATGGAAGTACTAGTGATTGAATAAATTACCTGTCAAGAAAAATATGTTGAATCACCACATCTGGGCCTCAAATTCACCAAACAGATATATTTCACTTTGATTTTATTGTTATGGTTTTATTTTTCTGTTAACAAAAGGGAGAGTGTATTGCATTGCATTTTCGATTATTAAGTCATTTTATCTATGGGATGCATAGAGACACATCCTAAGGATGATTTTGCAAGTTCTTAATGTTGCACTAAGTGTTTTTTGTTTTGTTTTATATTACCTCCTGACTAATAAAATGTTATTTTGAAAAAAAGAGTTTAGTTTCTTATTTTTAACTGCCAAAAAATTAGTTCCGGTCGGCAAATGCCCCGCCCTTGGCCACACCCCTGACCACACCCCCGCTGGCACTGCGCCAGGTGGTCCCAGTTTCACCTCTAAAAATTATGGTAAGCCTATATATACACACACACACACAGAGATTATATATATATATATCCAAATGGGTTAAATGTGTGCTTAGATAACAGCTTTTTTATTTGATCTAGCTATTGAAAGTTCCTGAGGGCTGCAAAGACCTCCTTCCTGAACTTGGTGTGATTTATTACCTCTCTGACTGCAGCCACCATGGCCATTTGCGGGGTGGACCGGTATTCCTGGAATGCAGGCAAGCACAAGAGGAGCTCCTTGAACTGCTCTGTTATTATTCCCTTGCTGGTTGAGTGTGTGCTAAACGCTGCCTGACATAAATGATATGCAGCATTTAGCACATAAATTATCAGCACCAGAACCTCAGAGCAGGGAACTTGCCTGCAAACCAGGAATTACCTGTTGACTCCCTGGCTGTGGCTGCAGTGACTTCTGAGCCCTCATGCATGCCTCACTGTTTAGGATGTGGGGAAGTTTCCTCTCTTAACTCTGCCTCAAGTGAACAGCCCACAGTGCCACACCCTCTCTACCTGCGTGGCATTCTGGGGCATGTAGTTCACTTGATTGGGGCCTGAAAATTAACGGCTTATAGCCCTGTAATTGGGTTTTAGTGAAGAAAGCAAAAAAAAAAAAAATCGCATACTCATACACATTTATATAAAAGTGCAAACAGATAATGTTCTAATGTGTTACAGCATTTTTATTAAATGATTGCTTCTGTGCAACTATAGAAACAGAATTTGACAGTAGATAAGAGCCAAAAGGCCCATCAAGTCTACCAAATGCAACTGCTTTCTTAGGATAGCCTTATGCATGTCCCAAGCATTTTTTCATTCTTTTAAAGTCCCTGTGTTAACCACCTCTTTTGGAAGATTATTGAATGAATCCACCACGCTTTCATTAAAAAAAAAAAAAAAAAAAAAAAAAAAAAGGCTTCTTCACAATTCTCCTGAATCTGCTATCCTCTAACCTAAGATTGTGACCCCTAGTTTTGGTATTTTTTTGTGGAAAATGCTCTCAGCTTCCACTTTATTAAATCCCTTCATATATTTGAAACTTTCTTTTATGCCATCTCTTTCCATTCTCTCCTCTAAACTATAGATATTTAAGTCATATTATAGACCATATACAATTTCAGTATCCCTCCTCTGGATAGTTTCTAACTTTAGATCTTTCTGAGTGAGGTTTTGCACCTTTTTTTTTTTATTTTCTTGTTATTGATTTTTAACAAAACAAATCCAGGAAAATACAATTTAAAGGTACAGCCTAATCGGCAATATAACAGAGATTTTCATTACAGAACATAAATAATAACACATATTCAGTATTCCTAAGTAAAAATATCAATTGGGTCTGAAGATTCTCAGGTAATAAGAGGATTAACATTTTCCATTTATTGAAAAATTTCCCTAATTGAAAAATAGAGAGATCCGATAGGGAATACTGTACTGTTTAAGTAGAATGTTTTTGCATGTCGCAAATTGGGGGGCTTTGGATGCTTTCCAGTCTTTAAGAATTTTTAAATGTGATTCTCTCCAATTAGTAGGGACCCAGGATTTGTTACTTAGTTTGAAAGATTGCTGTATTTCCTCTATATTCAGTCTGGGAAACTCTTTTTGCAATCTCTTATATCAATCAAATATTTTTAATTTTGGAATGAGTTAATCAGATTGTAGACTATTGAAATTGAAGTCTTGCCAATTTTATATAGTTTAATTATATTGGTAAGGGCTCCTAATGACCGGTTTGATTTGTATTTTGTTTGCAAATAATTGATATAATGCCTAACTTGAAGAAAGGCAAAAAAAAAAAATCATTTTTGGACAGGTCATATTTCCTAGCAATATTTGTAAATGAATAAATTGTTAAATCCTCTAACAATAATTGTGAAATATATATTAAACCTTTATTTTTCCAATGATGAAAAACTATTTGCATATATCCTGGTTTAAATTCAGGGTTACCAGTAATACTAAGTAATTCCGTGCAGTACGGATTGACATCAACTCTAAGACACATCAGCTGCCAAGCCCTGATAATATTTTTGAAAATTGTCATATTTAAAATTCTCTTTGGGAGTTTGTTTATAGGACAATGTAGTAAAGTTTCCAAATTAAATTGAGCAATTAAATTAGTTTCGATTTGATGGAATGTTACGTGTTTTTGGATTGTTAGCCAGTCTAGGGCATATTTAACTAGGGTTGCTAAATTATAAGTTTCAATATCTGGGAAAGCCAAACCAGCGGTTATTTCATCACGCTGTAGTTTATCCAGAGCAATTCTTGGTCTTCTCAGGTTCCAGATAAATCTGGATCTGATTTTCTTATAAAGCATTATATAAGTTTTGGATAATAAGAGCAGAATATTTTGAAGGAGATATAGTATTTTGGGTAAAAGGATGGTTTTAAGCAACATTATATGGGCCGTCAAAGAAATAGGTAAATTGTTCAAATTTGACAACTTCCTTTTGCACTCTGCAAATATTTTAGGATAATTTAATTGAAAACACTCATATAAGTTTTTGGACATTATAATGCCAAGATATTTAATTTGGCGTGTTTCTTTAAAGGGAAGTTGGATTTTAGATTCAAAGGGTTTGTTTACCAAAGCAGTTCTGATTTCCCAAAATTAACAGTATAACCTGATATCGCACCGAATAGTTGTATTTCATTTAATAATAAGGGTAAAGTTTTTTCTATGTCACTTAAATAGATCAACAAATCGTCAGCATATAATGAAAGTATCATTTTTTGACCGCCTATGTGTATACCCGGTAAGAAGTTTCGTAAAAGAATTGCAAAAGGTTCTATTGATAGATTTAAAAGTATCGGGATAAGGGGCATCCTTGACGAGTGCCTCTCTGTAAATTAAAATTTTCTGACGTAGACCCATTAACAATAACTGCCGACATTGGGCTATTGTATAATACTTTTATTAAATTTGTAATGTTATCTTTAAAGCCAAATTTATCCAATGTGGTAAATAAATGATCCCAGTTAATAAAATCAAAAGCTTTTTCAGCATCAACTGACAGGATTGCCGCATCCAACATCTCACCTTGATTTCCTATTTTTTTAATTTGTCCTGAATATACTCCATTATCAGCATTGTTTTCCATATATTTTTAACCGGATTTCTCCCTGGCATGAAACCAGATTGGTTTTCATGGATCTGATAGTCAGTATTGAATAGGGATATTGGATGATATGAAGCGGGGTCTTCAGGATCTTTAACCTTCTTGAGGATAAGTGAGATGTTGGATGCAGCAAAGCCCGCCGAGCATTTATTGGACTGCTAAAAATAGTAATTATATAAGCTATAAAGGACAGGAGTAATGTGTTCTGATAAAATTTGATAGAACTCAGAGGGCAACCTGTCAGGGCCAGGAGCTTTATTTGATTTAAGGGCTTTAATTCCATCTTCCACTTCTTTTATTGTAATCGGACTGTTAATAATCTCAATTACCTCTTGTGTTAATCTAGGCAAGGTTATTTTGTCCCAAAATTTATTTTTTATGTCTTGTTCAACTTTACCTGCTGTATACAAATTTTTAAAGAATTCTAAAAATATCTTTTGAAACTCAGTATTAGTAGTATACCTTTCTAATCCTTGCTTAATTGCTACAATATTATTGTTTGTTCTCGCTTTTTTTATGTGTGCTAGAAATTTAGCAGACCTGCCTATAAAGCCCCCGTATAATGCTCTAGTTCGAACATCTTCTTGTAGCATATTTTGTTTTAAAAATAGATCTTTTGGAGATTTTAAATCTATATATTTATCCCAATGAACTTTACTAGGGTGCGCAAGATATGTATTAAAGCTATTTTTGACTGAATTAGAGAGCTGTTTATCCCGCAGTTTGTTTTTCTTTTTAATATTACAAAGATAGGCCTTGATTTCTCCCCGCAATAACGCTTTACCACATTCCCAAAAAACTTTGTATTTATTCCTGTATGCAAGATTAAAATTTGTATACTCTTGACATCTACTTTTAAGCCAATTTTGTAATTAACTGTTTTGCGCTAGGTATTTTGGAAAGAATAAACTTGCTTCATTCTTATTACCCGTTGTTGAAAAGCATACCTAGGTTGGCTCAAGAGCAGAACTGTAGTATATATATATATATATATATATATATATATATACACACATATACACACACACACAACCCCAATTCCAAAAAAGTTGAACATTATGGAAAATGCAAAAAAACAAACAAACAAAAAGAGTCATTTGAAAATCCAATTCACCCTGTACTATATTGAAAACACATTATTAACACATAATTTGATGTTTTACTTTGTGAATTGAATGTATTTTCAAAAATATACACTCATTTAAAATAGGATGACTGCAACACATTCAAAAAAGGTTGGGACAGTTGACTGTTTGCCACTGTGTGACATCTCCTTTTTTTCCCAATAACTCTTATTAAATGTTTGGGCACTGAAGACACCAGTTGGTAAGTTTAGCAAGCAGAATTTCCCCCAATTCATCCATTTTGCATGTCTTCAGCTGTGCAACTGTACGGGGCCTTTGTTGCCTTATTTTGTGCTTCATATAATATATTGCGCCACACATTCTCAATTGAAGACAGATTAGGACTGCAGGCCGGCCACGCTACCACCCACACTCTCTGCTTATGTTAATGGTGCCTTCACAGATATTCAAGTTAACCATGCCATGGGCACTGACAGACCCCCATACCATGACAGATGCTGGCTTTTAGACCTGACGCTGATAGCTTGGATGGTCCTTTTCCTCCTTGGCCCGGAGAACATGGCAGCTGTTTTTTTCAAAAACTATTTGAAATTTTGACTCACCAGACCACAAAACACTATTTCACTGTACTACTGTCCCATCTCTGATGAGACCTAGCCCAGAGAAGTATGCAGCGCTTCTGGACAGTGTTGATGTATGGTTTCTGCTTTGCATAGTAAAGCCTTAACTTGCATCTGTGGATGCAGCAGCAAATGGTGTTGACTGACAAAGGTTTACCAAAGTATTCCCCACCCCATGTCAGGATATCCATTACAGCCTCAGAATGCACCATAGCCAGGAAGAGAGGTGAGTAAAATGTCTGCCAGCAGCACATGGCAAACAAAACAGGGAAAAAACCCTGACAGTACCCTCCCCTCAACGACCCCTCCCCCGCAGGAGGACAAAAGGCTTATTGGGGGTAACAGGCATGGAAGGCACGGAGGAGGGCGGGACCATGAACATCAGAGGAGAGAACCCAAGAACGCTCCTCCGGACCATAGCCCCTCCAGTGAACCAAATACTGTACACGGCACCTGGACATATTAGAGTCAATAATGCTGCTGACCTCATACTCCTCATGGTTGTCAACAAAGATAGGAAGGGGACGAGGCAACACAGTGGTAGACCGATTACAAACCAATGGTTTCAAGAGGGAGACATGAAAAACATTGGAGATGCGCATAGCAGGAGGAAGATCAAGAGCGTAGGCCACAGGATTTACCCGTCTGAGTATTTGAAAAGGACCAACATAACAGGGAGCCAATTTATTGGAAGGCACACAAAGGTTCAAGTTGCGGGAGGACAGCCAAACTCTCTCACCAACCTGGTAGGAAGGCGCGGGCAGATGCCAATGATCACCTGGAACTTTTGGTGCTGCATAGAACGATGAAGGCAATCCTGAATCTGCACCCACGTGGAACGGAGTTGCCGGAGATGCTCCTCCAAAGCCGGAATACCCTGAGACATGAATAGGGCAACAAGGATGGTTGAAACCCATAATTCGCCATGAACGGGGATAACTTGGAGGAAGCATTAATAGCACTATTACGAGCAAACTCTGCCCTAAGGTAACAGTTCAGACCAATTATTGTGGTGATCTGAGACATAGCAACGGAGGAACTGATCCAGAGCTTGATTAGACCGTTCTGCAGCCCCAATGGATTGAGGGTGATATGCAGAGGAGAAGGAAAGCTGGATCCCCATTTGAGCACAAAAGTAACGCCAAAATCTGGAGACAAACTGGCTACCCCGGTCCGACACTATCTCCTTGGGTAACCCATGTAAACGGAAGACATCCCTGGCAAAAATTGAAGCAAGCTCCTGAGCGGTAAGCAGCTTCATCAAGGGAATGGAATGTGACATTTTAGAAAAACGGTCAACCACCATAAGGATAACAGTATTGCCATTGGAAACAGGGAGCTCGACAATGAAGTCCATGGAAAGATGTGTCCAAGGACGCTCACCATTAGCAATAGGTTGAAGAAGACCCACAGGAAGACGTCGAGGAGTCTTATTCTGTGCACAAACTGAGCAGGAGGCAACATACGCAGCAACATCAGAATGAAGACCTGGCCACCAGAATTGTCAAGTGACAGACCAAATCATTTGGTTCTTGCCTGGGTAACCTGCGGCTTTAGGGTAGTGGTAAGTGTGCAAAAGTTTAGTTCGAAGATTCTCAGGAACAAAACACTTAGCACTAGGTTTCTCAGGAGGTGCATTGTTTTGTGCAGCCAGGATCTCCTCCCCCAAGGGAGAAGTCAAATTAGTACGTATGGTAGCCAAAATATGGTCAGGAGGTATAACAGGAGTAGGTACAGACTCCTCCTTGGACAGAGGCAAAAATTGTTGAGAGAGGGCATCAGCCCTAACATTCTTACTACCAGGCAGGTAGGAGACCACATAATTAAACCGAGACAAAAATAGCACCCATCTGGCCTGTTTCCGGGCGACAAACGTTTTGCTTCAGATAGATAAGTTAAATTCTTGTGGTCAGTAAGAATGAACACTGGCACGCTAGTACCCTCAAGAAGATGCCTCCATTCCTTGAGTGCCAAAATTATGGCCAGTAATTACCTGTCGCCAATTTCATAATTGCACTCCGCTGGAGACAATTTCTTAGAGAAGAAACCACACGGATGCAAGGAACTGTCAGGTGTAGGACGTTGAGACAAGAGGGCACCTACTCCAGTCTCAGATGCATCGACCTCAAGAACGAAAGGCAGGACAGGGTTAGGATGAGTCAGAACTGGAGCAGCAGCAAAGGCAGTCTTAAGATTATCAAAGGCCTTAATGGCAGTAGGTGACCAATGGAGTGGATCATTCTCTTTACGGGTCATGTCTGTGATAGTTTTGACCAAGGAAGAAAAGTTTTTAATAAACTTTCTATAGTAATTGGCGAACCCCAAAAAACGTTGAATAGACCGAAGACCAACTGGGCGAGGCCACTGCAGAACTGCAGATAACTTGTCAGGATCCATGGAGAACCCTGCAATGGAGATAACATAACCTAGGAAGGTTACTTGAGTCTGATGGAACTCACATTTCTCGAGTTTACAAAACAGGCCGTTCTCACGTAGTCTCTGAAGAACCCGTGTAACATCAGAACGATGAGCCTCAAGTGTGGGTAAGTGTATGAGGATGTGGTCTAAGTACACCACAACACACTGTTGCAACATATCTCGTAGGACATCATTAATAAATTCCTGAAAAACAGCAGGAGCATTACATAGGCCAAAGGGCATTACAAGATACTCATAATGCCTGCTCCTGGTGTTAAATGCTGTTTTCCATTTGTGGCCCTCCTTAATCCTAACAAGATTGTACGCTCCTCTCAAATCAAGTTTAGTAAAGACCGTAGCTCCCTTGAGGCGGTCAAAGAGTTCCGTAATGAGCAGAAAAGGGTAAGCATTCTTAATGGTAAGACGATTAAGACCCCTATAATCGATGCATGATCTTAACTCGCCACCCTTTTTCTTCACAAAGAAGAAGCCAACCCCTGCAGGAGAGCAGGATTTGCGGATGATCCCCCGCGACAGAGCATCGGCAACATACTCCTCCATAGCACAATTTTCTGCAACAGACAGAGGGTACACCCGGCCCAAGGAGGAATGGCTCCGGGTTGCAGGTCTATGGCACAATCGTAAGACCGGTGAGGAGGCAACGTACCAGCACGCACCTTGTCAAAAACGTCTAGGAACTCTCGGTACTCCTCTGGCAATTGAGATACCGAAGAAGTGCACAAGTGCATAAACCACCCAAGGTCTGCCTCCGACAGGACCTTAGGTGTGAGCGTTTCCCGGCCGTGTAGGGCAAGACTTCAAATGGTGGCCTTGTAACCCACAATAGAGGCAGAGCTCCACCCTCCTCCTAAAGGCCCCCTCCACCGCGGAGAGACGCGTGAATCCCAACTGCATCGGCTCAGCAGTACCTGGTGACTCGGGACCAGGAGGCATGGGAGGAAAGGGAGGCATAGGTGGGAACGAACACGTAGGAGACAACAGGAGACTTCTGCAAGCGCTCCTTGAAAGAGGGCCTCTCTCTGAGTCTGATGTCAATTAGATAAAAAAAAGACAGCAATGCCTTGAGATCCTCTGGTAAATCTCTGGCAGCAACCTCGTTTTTAATCGCATCAGATAGCCCATGAAAGAAGGCAGCAACAATGGCTTCATTGTTCCCACCTACCTCTAGGCCACAAATTCAGGGTAATTTGAAATCACAGGTTTATTTGTCTCCCACAAGGGATTAGCCCAGGCAAGAGCTGTGTCAGAGAGTAACGAGATGAGAAATCCCACCTTAGCTCTGTCAGAGGGAAACGCCTGAGGTAACATCTCAAAGTAAATGCCCACCTGGTTCAAAAACCCTCTGCACTGAATAGGATCACCTCCATATCGCTGAGGTAGAGGTGCAGAACCGGACATGCTCCTGGTAGGCATAGGTGCAGCAGCGGAAACAGGAGCAGCGAGTCAGCAGGGTTTGCAGGGCTAGTGCAAATTGATCCAAGCGGTGATCCTGTACATCCATCCTGGAAATGATGGCAGGTAAAGGTGGATTGTTAGCACCATCAGGATTCATGGCCTCTGCATAGTCAGGGTGCCAGGAATCAGACTGAGACGAGAAGTGCAAAAATAATCACACCTTTATTAATAGCAAAAAATAATAAAAAGTCCACAAGTCAAATAACAAGCCAGGAGTCAAAACCAGAGCTGGTAGTCAGACAAACCGATTACTGGTGTACTTTAATACTTAACGAACTAATGTTCAAAACCTAGGAGCGTATATACATAAAACATTATATAACACTCTAATTTGAATATTTCTTTAACATAGAGCCATTAATAGATACAACAGGCAACACTAAAATAAGAAAAAAACTGTTCACAGAGTGAAACAGAAAGACTAGGGGGAGCTGTTACCATGCGCAACTGGCAGGGAGTGTATGAGAAATAAACACTGTTCATTCAGGATTTCAAATACCAAGCCAAAATAAAATAAAACCGTTATGTCCCACACAATAATAATGGCACACTGGTCCTAATACGGTAAAACTCTAAAGTAAGAATGATATTGCAAGTCACAATGAAGACACAACATGCATGAAAGTGATAATAGCCACACTTCAGTGACTTATATGATTGCGTGTATACCGCTTTAAATATCCAGGCTGTATCAGCTAAAGTTGCTGCATGACGTATCCAAAGTAAGCTGTCAGCAAAAAGCACAGTCTGCAGGTAATTCACAGCCTTAAACACAATGTTGACAATAATTCAAAAGAATGCATGAGAAATTGCTGTGTTAAACGTTACCGTATGATTTCAGTGCCTCTTCTCTTGTGTGGGTGTAGTCCGGTGTAAGCAGATCATAATTGGCTGGAGTCACAATAATTATTCATATACTCACTCTGCGCGGCCCCTCACTAACAGTCCAATGCCTCCCAAGCAAGTAGTGACGTGTCAGGCGTCCTGAGCTCCCAAACAATCCTGTAGTGCTAGGAAAGGAAGGAATCCCTGATTTCCTTATGTAATGAAACAAGAAAAAAAGAACCCAGCACATAAAAGGTAGGATCCAAATGATGAATAAAAGTTCCAGTGAAAAAAGGTTAATAAAACGTAGCCTTTATTTAAGTCAGTAAGACTTATACATAAAACCTGCAAAAACACATCAGTCTTATTCAGAAATACAGGTCGGTTGTGCGACTCAGTGAATTATTGAGGCTGCACAACTTACATTTTTGTGGGCAGTGAAATTTATACATTTTTAAAATTAAAATATATATAAATGCCTAAAAATATTTAACAGAAGTATATTGATAATTTTTTTTTACTTTAGATGTACAGTGGAATTCTGTAAGATTAAAAACTACTATAATGTCCCTTTAAAGAGACTGTGGGACAAAGAAGAAAAGTGTTGTGCTAAAAATAACACTAACAGCCTGTCCAGGGAATCCCTCCACAAGGGCAACCAAAAAAATCGAAAATAAATACAAGAGAAAAAAGGATGGCGCTAAAAGCTGAGTGTAGAGCAAATAAACAAAAAAATATACAAAAAATAAAAAGCTTTTAAATGTGAACGAATATTAGTGCAATATAAGTGAAGTGGTGTGAAAGGCTAGAATTCTAGCGATAGCGTGACTTACACAATATGTGTAGAAAATAAATATATATATATATTTTTTTTTTTTTTGAGGCTTTTGAGAGCTCTAGCCGGTATCGACCAGACCAGTGTCTATACAATTGAATTAAATAGATAGTGTAAAGTGCAAAAAACAGACCTGATAAGCCAAATGTTAATCAAATGTGAATACGGAGACAAAAAGAATATTAAAATGTGGAGCTAACACAATATAATAAAAGTGAAAAAAGCAATTTAAGTAAAAAATAAATATTTATTGTAAGCAGACACATAAATTCGCTGAATATTTATGCAGATAATGAGGCAAATATAGAATTGTCTAAAATATGTGTTAATACACCTTTAAATTGGCTGAAATATAGGTTAATACACCTTTTAAAATGTAGATAGACCATAAAACAGGGCATAAATATACATAAAAAATTAAAACTTATTGACGGGACGTCTCCCGGAGGTCGAAAAAATATAAAAGAGATAATATTATAGTGTGTGTATGAGAGCTGCCACCTAGAAATACCACCTGATAATCAGTGCACTATGGAGTTTGATACATATGCCCCAAATAATCTAATCAATAGTAACTCAGGTAGCAAAGTGGGGTTGCATTTTGTATTTGCAACAACGTAACTTTCAGTAGTTCACCCAGCTAAACAATTTATACCAGTATTATAGCACCAATATACAACATATTTTTATATGGGTCACAAAACAAACTTCGAAATTTAGCTTAAACACTGATCTACTTAATAATGATATACAACTGTTGTTATTTGGTAATGCACAAAGAGAAGAGGTGGCAGGCACTTCAAAGCAGACCCATAGGCGAAAAAAAGATAAAATTCAAATCTTTATTGCTGCTCTTAGCTGAGTTAAAAAATGCAGACTGTTGTTATTTGGTTCCATAGAGACCTAACAAATTCAATATAAGTTATATGCAAGAAATTTAAAGAGATATTACTTCCAAATATTGGAGTTAGTAATACTCTGACTGTGCTTCATAGTAAAGCCAAATACAAGGCTAAAAATACGCTATATTGACATATATAGGATTATTTAGAAGGAATTTTTTTGGATACTTATAATATAATCTAAGTATATACATTACCACACAGGAGAAGTGTTTTTAATGTAATAAGGTCAGCAAAATACCATTCATTTGCTGTCTTTTTAATAAATGAAATAAAAGTTACCTTTTAAGAATATTTTCTTTCTTCACACCTTATCTGGATTTATTAATACTATAACAGTGCATAGAAGCATACATTTTGAGCCATACTCACACATTGTGAGTTATGTCTATTAAAGTTTAAGTATTTATTTATACTTAAAGGGACATTAAACCCAAACATTTTCTTTCATGATTCAGATAGAGAAAACAAGTTTAAACACCATTCCAATTTACTTCTATTATCTAATTTGCTTAATTCTTTAGAAATCATTTGCTGAAGAAATAGCAATGCACATGGGTGAGCCAATCACACAAGGCATCTGTGTGCAGCCACCAATCAGAAGCTACTGAGCCTATCTAGATATGCTTTCCAGCAAGGAATATCAAAACAGTGAAGCAAATTAGATAACAGAAGTAAATTAGAAAGTTGTTTAAAATTGTATGCTCTTTCTAAATAATGAAAGAAAAACTTTGGGTTTCATATCCCTTTAAGCACTGCTCCTTTGTGAACTATAACAGATTTAAGTTTAAATTAATTTTGACAAGTCACTATAGGAGTAATTAACAAATCTCAGAAATATAATTTTGTTTCCAATTTTGTTAAAAACCTTATATATAGAATCTATATTATTATATAGAGGGTCACTCTGCCTCACACACAGCTTCCTCCCCAGCACCTTATATACAGATCTATATTATTAAAGAGAAGCTATCTGCCTCACACACAGCTCCCTCCCCAGTACCTTATACAGATGTATAATATTATAGAGAGGCTACCTCTGACACACACACAGTGTCCTCCTCTCCAGCACCTTATATACAGCTCTATATTATTCAACATTCTCTCTCTGCCTCACGCACTGAGGAACTTAAATGAAAATACTTAATACTAGACAAAGGTTTCCTCTGCCTCACACAATGCCTCCTCCCTAGCACCTTATATACAGATCTATATTATTATATAAAGGGCCACTCTGCCTCACACACAGTTCCCTCCCTAGCACCTTATATACAGATCTATATTATATTATTACAAGAGTGTCCCTCTGCCTCACACACAGCCCCCTCCCCAGCAGCTTAAATGGAAATATTTAATACTAAACAGAGGTTCTCTCTAACATTATACAGAGATTCTCCCTCTGATTCGCTTTGTGTAATGAATATATTAGATAATATTACACAGCCCCCACCCAGCTACTTCCTATTTCTAATGCCACACAGCTGGCAAAATGTTCTGCGGATAAGTTGAACACTGACCTAGAGAATGAGACATATATAAATATTATAGAGAAGTTCCCTCTGCCTCACACACACAATCAGCTCCCTCCCAGTACCTTATATATAGAGACGTTCACTCTGCCTTACACACAGCCCCCTACTGTACACAAAGATACGGTACATACTACTACATGTATGATCCCTCTATCTCACATATACACAATCAGATTTCTCCTTGGAAGATGCTGCCTCATAGACACACTCACACACACTGTATTTAGTATATTATATACAGCAGTGTCTTTGCTCATGTTTACCTTTGTGAATCTACCGTTTGTTAGCAGATAGTGTAGCAGCTAGTTCCCTTTCAGCAAAAGGTCATGTGACGTCACAAGACACATGGCTGCTGTGACCACCCTGTATAGAACTACAGGATGTAGCTGCCGGGCGGGAAAACTATTTTTTTTGCAGGTTACTGTAGCTGAGCCTGTTTGTATTATTTGATCGCTGCGCTTATGAAGATCAAGCTGCTGCTGCCTCAAAACTCAATGCGGTGGTTTTATGTAGGTGACTTTCTAATTGGCGAATCTGGCGATGCACTGATATGTCTGTGTACAAAGCACTGTAGGGATGTGTGTGTCACAACGAACCTCTCATTAATAGTAACTATCTCTATATAAGGTAATGGGGAGGGAACTGTATGCAAGGCAGAGGGAGCCTGTCTATAATATTATATATCTGTATATAAGGTACTGGGGAGGGATTTTGTGTGTGAGATAGGTAGAAGAAACCTCTATAATATTATATATCTTTATATAAGGTACAGGGGAGGGATTGTGTGTGTGAGATAGGTAGAAGAAACCTCTCTATAATATTATATATCTGTATATAAGGTACAGGGGAGGAGTTGTGTGTGTGAGATAGGTAGAATAAACCTCTCTATAATATTATATATCTGTATATAAGGTACAGGGGAGGAGTTGTGTGTATGTGTGTGAGATAGGTAGAAGAAACCTCTATAATATTATATATCTGTATATAAGGTACAGGGGAGGAGTTGTGTGTGTGAGATAGGTAGAATAAACCTCTCTATAATATTATATATCTGTATATAAGGTACAGGGGAGGAGTTGTGTGAGTGAGATAGGTAAATGAAACCTCTCAGGGAGGTGGCTTCTCCCGCTACTGCGCTGACACCCCCCCCCCGTTATATATTGGACACCTTGAAACCCTAAATTAGGTAGATACTTATCATTAAAGTAGCTTCCCACTAAAGTCACATTAAAAAAAAAAGTAGCTTTATTGCACAACCACATACAATAAACCTATTTTCCAGTGACCGTACCCTTGTTGAATGCTTAAATATTTTAAAATACGAAGTTTAATTGCGTGCAGTAAATAAGGTAGTATTTGTGTTTTTTATTTTATTAAAATCAGTGGGGGCTTTTTGGTTACTGATGCAAGCTTTGAGGGTTCTATAACGTCCCAGCAACTAAAGGCCTTCCTTAAAGGAACACTTTTCCGGATTTGGGCCACATTGGATCATGGTACTTGGAGTTTCAGGGAGATTGCATTCCATTTGCTGGCATCAGGGAGCCGCTATTACAATCAGGAAGACTCCCTGAACTTCGGGGAGAATTGGGATGTCTGTTATATATCTGAATATAAGGTACCAGGGAGGGGATGTGTGTGTGTGAGATAGGTAGAAGAAACGGCTCTATAATATTATATATTTGTATATAAGGTACTGGGGAGGGGTTGTGTGTGTGTGAGATAGGTAGAAGGAACCTTTCTATAATATTATAAATGTGTATATAAGGTACTGGGGTGGCTAATGTGTCTGTGAGATAGATAACCACTCTATAATATGTAACTAGCGTTCTAAATAATTTTACTATATAAATTGGTATGGGTATTTAAACAAGGGCTACAAAAACTCAGATTTTATCTATAGTTGGATATAAGGGTACTGGGGAGGGGGCTATAATCTTCTGTACCTGTATATAACATACCAGGGACGGGGATGTGTGTGGGACAGAGGTAACCCCTCTATAATCTTATATAGCTGAATTATAACTACTGGAGGGGGGGGTGCTTGTGAGGGATATGTAAGCTCTATAATATTATATACCTGTATATAACATACTGGGGTGGGGGCTGAGGGCTGGGGTGGGGGCTGAGGGAACCTCTGTATAATGTTATATACCTGTATATAACATACTGGGGAGAGGATGTGTGTGGGACAGAGGGGAACTTTCCATAATATTATATTTGTATATATTGTACTGGAGTAGGGTCTGTGTGTGAGGTAGAAGGAACCTCTATAATATAATATACCTATATATAACATACCGGTGCTGTGTATGTGTGTGAGGCAGAGGGAACCTAATTTATAATGTTCTAAACCTGTATATAATATACTGGGAGCAAATGTGTGTGGGACAGAGGGAACCTCTCCATAATCTAATATATCTGTATATATTGTACTGGAGTGAGGTCTGTTTGTGAGGCAGAGGGAACCTCTCTATAATATAATATACCTGTATATAATATAATGGGGAAGGGATATGTGTGTGGGACAGAGGGGACCTCTCTATAATCTTATATATATGTGTATAGTGTTAACAGAAAATGTTGCCAGTGGGTTGGCATAATAAAGTAGCCTGGTGGGGGCAGTGTAATTCTTTTTACTATTATAACATTTTCTGTCATGTATGAATGTTATTTAAAGTGAATGTCAACTTTCACGAATGAAAGCCCTGTTTTTAAAAATCCACAAAACAATTGATGCACCAGTGGCTAGCGGTGTGCAAGCTGAAGGAGCCACTGCTATTAACTATAAACAATAAGCAATCCACAAACTCAGCAGCACCACTAAAGTAATATGCACTTCACTTTATTGGAACCAGGAAGCAAAAAAATATGACGTTTCGGGCTCAAATGCCCTTATGATATGATTTAGGGCATTTGAGCCCGAAACGTCATTTTTTTTTGCTTCCTGGTACTAATTAAGTGAAGTGCATATTACTTTGGTAGTGCTGCTGAGTTTTCCCCTTTTTAAAAATACTATTAAAAACAGGGGCACTTTCATTCATGAAAGTTTTTATATGGAAGCTGTTCTTTTAAAATACTTACCTTTTATTCCTATCAAGCGTGGAACACCGGAGCAGTGATCCCTCCTTCCTGCAATCAAGGCATGGCCTCAGGCAATGTTTGCTCCGGCAATGGCCTCAGGCAATGTATTAACCCTAACTTACAAATCACTCAAGTTTATGTAAGTTAGGGTTGCTGACGTAAGAAGAGACGACCTGGGGAGTATTTTAAAAGAACGGCTTCAATGTAAACTTTCATGAATGAAAGTGCCCCTGTTTTTAATAGTATTTTTAAAAACAGGGCTTTCATTTGTGAAAGTTGACATTCACTTTAAAATATTTGCTCTTTTGTACAAGCTTGTGAGCATTTTATATATATATATATATATATATATATATATATACTCAATATCCATAGGGCACTGCACGCACATTCAAAGATTAAGGCTGCCTGGGGTGCATTCAATCAAATGCATATAAATCACAGAAATAGGAGCGCACTCGCCGGGTCTTAATGACGTTTCGGGGTCGTTAGCCCCGTCCTCAGACCATTACATAAGTTAAGATACAAAGCAAACTTTTATACATTACCCTCCACCATCACCACGTACTACCGGAAGTGCCACCGGCGTCCTGCAGAGCTCAATGCGCAGGTCCGCCGGTTGCCCCAGCAACCAATGTAAACAACCCTGAAACGGAACAAGAATGATTATACAATGCATAAATAAAGCATACATGCCATAAGAGATATTATGCTATCTGTTGTTCTATAGGAGGATTCGCTTAAGGTATTTACAGTTTGAGTCTTCAGTGTAAACCACCATGTAAACATGTAACCGGTTGTCAAGACAACCGTTGTAATGGCACTAAATCAATGGAGACTCAGACCGTCTATGTATATTTAGACAGTAATTATTATATCAAAATAGGATCATTTACCGACATTTCTATATACATAGTTGCAGCTCATCTATAGATACTCCCTTAAGCTGTAAACATTAGTTAGTGTGGAACTATAATAGGGCTAAAACTATAGTGAAGTATCTAAAATGTATAGAATCATTTAGCACTTAGAACATAGGACATAATTGTGTCTAGATCACCTTATAAGAAACAATGCCAATCCAATTGTGTATTTAACCCCTTGGGGGACAAAGTCCCCAAGTTGTAAATCCACCTGGATTCTTTTTGCAATAGAAGATTGGCTCTATCACCGCCCCTACTGAGTTTAGGTACGTGATCAATGATCACATATCTCAGGTCACTAACCGTATGGCCACACATCGCAAAGTGCCTGGCAACTGGCTGCTCTGATTCTTTCTCTCGAATTGCTAGCCTAATGGCAGCGCGGTGGTTGGCCATGGGGATACGGAGAGTGTCAACCGTCTTGCCCACATAAAAAAGGCCACATGGGCAGTGCAAGAGATAAATTATGTATTCTGTAGTACACGTTACTCTATATCTGATTGTGTATTTTCTGTTGGTATGGGGATGTGTAAATGTCTTGGTATTGCTCAAGCCACTGCACGTAGTGCAGCCAAGACATCTGTAACAGCCCACTTTTGAAGATTGGAGCCAAGTTGTCTTCTTGTAGCTGTCCACAGGATCTACTTTAACCAGAGAGTCCCTTAATGATCTTGCTCGTCTGTAGGTCACTCTTGGAGGTCCCATAGTAGTAAATGGCAATGTTGGATCACTTTCAGAAAGGTAATTTTCCAGCCTCCAATAGAATTTAAAAGACCTTTATTAATCTCTTACAGGGTCCATTATAACAACGACGTTTCAAACCTATACCAGGTTCTTAATCATGATTAAGAACCTGGTATAGGTTTGAAACGTCGTTGTTATAATGGACCCTGTAAGAGATTAATAAAGGTCTTTTAAATTCTATTGGAGGCTGGAAAATTACCTTTTTGAGATTGATATTGGGGTTTGGCTAACCCTTTCCTGTGCCCCGGATTGAAAAGGTGCTGTCTCTCACCACTATTTTTCATACAACAATGTTGGATCACTTGTCACTATGTCCCATTGATCTCTTATAATTCCTGGTATTCCCCATCAGCGGTGTATGTAGTTAGGTAGGTCAGACGATTTTCGGTCCCCAGGGGTGTGGATTGTGTGGATTTCCTGGATTTACGAATCTCAATCCAGGGGGATGTATTGGGTACCACCCTCTTCCGAAAAACTACGGATAGAAACTCATTACTACAAGCCACAAGCTGCCACCCAGCTGGCCTAAAGCGAGCGCTACCGATATCACAATTTAAAAGAGTAGTTCGCAACAATAGTGACCCCAATAAGGCCAAAGAACAACTACTGGAGATGAAAGATAGATTTCTACAAAGAGGGTATCGACGAGCTCACATTGATTAACATCTTTCAAAATTCTGGAATATGAAGCAAGATGAGGCCCTATGCACAAGAGAACCCCTGGGGACCGAAAATCTTCTGACCTACCTAACTACATACACCGCTGATAAGAAGGGAATACCAGGAATTATAAGAGATCAATGGGACATAGTGACAAGTGATCCAACATTGCCATTTACTACTATGGGACCTCCAAGAGTGACCTACAGACGAGCAAGATCATTAAGGGACTCTCTGGTTAAAGTAGATCCTGTGGACAGCTACAAGAAGACAACTTGGCTCCAATCTTCAAAAGTGGGCTGTTACAGATGTCTTGGCTGCACTACGTGCAGTGGCTTGAGCAATACCAAGACATTTACACATCCCCATACCAACAGAAAATACACAATCAGATATAGAGTAACGTGTACTACAGAATACATAATTTATCTCTTGCACTGCCCATGTGGCCTTTTTTATGTGGGCAAGATGGTTGACACTCTCCGTATCCCCATGGCCAACCACCGCGCTGCCATTAGGCTAGCAATTCGAGAGAAAGAATCAGAGCAGCCAGTTGCCAGGCACTTTGCGATGTGTGGCCATACGGTTAGTGACCTGAGATATGTGATCATTGATCACGTACCTAAACTCAGTAGGGGCGGTGATAGAGCCAATCTTCTATTGCAAAAAGAATCCAGGTGGATTTACAACTTGGGGACTTTGTCCCCCAAGGGGTTAAATACACAATTGGATTGGCATTGTTTCTTATAAGGTGATCTAGACACAATTATGTCCTATGTTCTAAGTGCTAAATGATTCTATACATTTTAGATACTTCACTATAGTTTTAGCCCTATTATAGTTCCACACTAACTAATGTTTACAGCTTAAGGGAGTATCTATAGATGAGCTGCAACTATGTATATAGAAATGTCGGTAAATGATCCTATTTTGATATAATAATTACTGTCTAAATATACATAGACGGTCTGAGTCTCCATTGATTTAGTGCCATTACAACGGTTGTCTTGACAACCGGTTACATGTTTACATGGTGGTTTACACTGAAGACTCAAACTGTAAATACCTTAAGCGAATCCTCCTATAGAACAACAGATAGCATAATATCTCTTATGGCATGTATGCTTTATTTATGCATTGTATAATCATTCTTGTTCCGTTTCAGGATTGTTTACATTGGTTGCTGGGGCAACTGGCGGACCTGCGCATTGAGCTCTGCAGGACGCCGGTGGCACTTCCGGTAGTACGTGGTGATGGTGGAGGGTAATGTATAAAAGTTTGCTTTGTATCTTAACTTATGTAATGGTCTGAGGACGGGGCTAACGACCCCGAAACGTCACTTTAAATAAATAATATTTCATTAAGACCCGGCGAGTGCGCTCCTATTTCTGTGATATATATATATATATATATATATATATATATATATATATATATATATATATATATATATAATAAAGATGCAGTTTTTCACAGCACTTACCAAACACAAGCTGTATGTATAACTATCTAATAATTATCTATATAGCAGGCTCATTCCCTTCTCATAGCTGCTCTTAACCGTGTCGCCCTCTGTGTTTGTTAATGCACTGCGTATGTCTGGTATCCCGGATTACGTCATTGTCAGTGTGAACTCTTGTGAGGAGCTGAATAAAAGCTCGTTCACAACTACAGTTTCTCATAACATTTTTTTTACTTTTTTCGAGATTGCTACACGCTGAGGCTTGGATTTCCTACGATAAAGAGCTGACAGTCCAGGATCGTCTGTACACTGGGAGCTGCAGCGGCAGGTAATATGCTTTTACAAACTGAGCATTCATATACTGTTGTGTGGCACCTGTGCAGTGTTTCAGTGAAGGGCTCTCTTTGTTTCATTTAAAAAGCAGAAAAAAAAAGTAATAATATTGCCGGTCTCTGCGGCTCCCACTGTACATACGATCCTGCTCTGTGAGTTCTGCAACACTTTGTTCCAGTTTGCTACATGCTGCTTATTGACACAGGCTTAGATTCACTACATTAACGAGCTGTCAGTGCAGGATCGTATGTACAGTGGGAGATGATTCTGGCCAGTGTTTAATAATAAGCAAAAAACAAAACAAAATGCACGTTTGGGCTGTGCACCAGTGCCATCTTTCAGTGAAGAAATCTCTTTGTTGCTGGTGATTGAAAATGTTTTTTTTTTTAAAAAAAACAAGAAAAAAAACCATCACACTGCCTTGCATATTCTATATTGTTAAAATTTATACTCTATACAGGGTAATCGATATGTGGGTGATAAGGATGATCAGCATATTGTATAGTTTGTATAACCTGTAAAATTAGTACTAATTTTTATCTATTTTAGTAGCAATGAGAGGATAAGATTATTATTTTTTTGGTGTAATATACGACACATATGAATTATGTTTCTATTTAGGCAATAAATATGGTTAATAACAATGCAAGCTGTATATAGGGTTTTGCTATAGCAGTGCTGAATTGTGGTATAGTATAAAGAGTACCCCCTGAATGTTAGATGTCTGAACCTTCCCTTTAGTTTGAATGTTCATTATCCCCCTGTGCTCTGGGTTTTGAGATCTGGTATGGAATGGAGTACACATTTATAAATTCCCTTTAAAAAAAATAAATAAGCAAAAAGATATGTAAAAATAAACATATAGACTCAGAGTTTGATATAATATGATACTATCTAATAGTATATACAATTTTACTATGATATTCTGCTATTATAGTATATTATTACCATATAGATGTCTAATATTGATTTGTTTTTTGTCTTTAATCAATACAGTATATGTAACTATCTATCTATACACTAATCCTTCAGTGAACTTTAATTTACATTTATTTATGTATAATGGTGCCAAAGGTCACTTTAACTTCTTTTTTTATATTTATTTTTAATAGATATATTTGAGTATCTTGGTGAAAAACCTAAGTTATATCAAGCGGAACAAAGACATATTATTGAGAGTAAGTATGAACAATGTTTTCTCATGGTTCTTTGATACTTTTCATGTGCTATTTATAGTTATCACAGTGTTGTTTTCTACTCTTCAAAGATGCCACGTTGTTTTGTAATTGGTTGCCCTACAAAACAAATGAGGGGGGAAAAAACAAGGGATACCACTCTGCATTGCTTTCCGACATCGCCTAACAGAATAAGGGCATGGATACAGAGCAGTGGACAAGCTGTGGCGGACATGGATTGTCTGGTTGAAAGAATAATAGAAACAAAGAGACACTCTGTATTCCGAATGTGCTCAAGGCATTTCAGGGAAAATGATTATGAAATGATTGGAGTACGCAACTCCCTAAAAAAAGACGCAATACCAACCCGGTTTGTCAGTCCCTTAACAAATCCAGCCATATCAAATATAAGTGAACCACAATCTAAAGAAAGCATTCAACCTCCACCCAAAAAGAAAAGGGAATTGTCACACAAAAGTAGACACACTTCTACACATGGACTAATAAAATCAAGGTCTATAGGAACCTGGACTGGTCTCATATCAGAAGTTTTTGAAGAGTTGTCCATGGAATTACAGACAATGAGGAGTTATAACACTATAACACAGGAGAAAACAACATGCAATGTAATAAATAGTCCTTTGAAAGTTACAGACATCCAACCAACCTGTACAAGTGCACTGCGAACAAGCGACCGTCGAACATCATCAGTTCCTAGCCCTATTACAAGGCAAGTTGAAAATAATACTGAAGTGGTAAGCAATACCAGTGTTTCTGGGATTCCATCATTATTATCATTATCATTTATTTGTATAGCGCCGCCAAATTCCGTAGCGCTGGGTACAATGATAGGGGTATACAATGACAAAGATTTGTGATCAAATACAAAACATAACAAAACTAAACAAATCTAGTACAGGAGAAAGAGGGCCCTGCTCCGGAGAGGTCACAGTCTATAGATTTAGGGTGCAGAGACATAAGGTTGGGTTAGCTTGTTACATTGGTTGTAGTTGCAGCAATGAGTCAGGCAGTTCATGTATTAGTTTGGTTCGGATGAGGGATGGAGGAGAGATGGTAAGCCTCTCTGAATAGGTGAGTTTTCAAGGAGCACCTTAAGCTATACAAGGTTGGAGACAGTCTTATGGAGCGGGGTAGAGCGTTCCAGAGGACAGGAGCAGCACATGCAAAAGTCTTGGAGGCGGGAGTGGGACGTAGAGATAACAGTAGTGTAGAGACGTAGGTCAGTGGTTGATTGAAAAGGACGAGATAGGGAATATTTCACGATGAGAGAGGAAATATAGTTGGGAGTTAGACTGTTGAGTGATTTGTAAGTTAGGGTTAATACTTTAAATTGTATTCTGGAGTGTATGGGGAGCCAGTGTAGAGCGGAGCAGCATGTAGACCCAGCTGATAATAAATATGTTTTATTAGATAAATCCTCTTCAACAGCTGATGGTATCTCCAGTGAATCCAAAGCACAAATTATTTGCATAAATTGATTAAACAATAATTTCAGCAACATATACCAAAAACATTTAGAGCTAGATTACAACTGGAGTGCTAAATATCGCTTGCATGCAAGTAATATTAGCGCTCCACTTTGGAATACCAGCGCACAATAATGTGCACTGGTATTACAAGTAAATCGCAATCGTTCGCATTGCCCTCATGAGAGAGTGCTTTCATAGGCTCCTATGGGAGCCTTATTCTTATGCCGTCAGACAACGCACAGCGAAGGGGGTAAGTAGTGCAGCGTTGGGCAGTATTTTTGAATATATACCAGACATAGATTGCACCGCACCTCCACCTCTGAAAAATCATAGGTACTTCAAAATAGTAAAAAGTAGAAAAATCCTTTATTTTAGTTGAATAAAAATCACAGAAGCCATAAGAACCATGGAATAAGATCCAAAAAGAGCAGGTTAGGACTGAAAGCCAAACATGTTTTGGGCTCTCCTATTGCCCTTGTTCACTGGCAATATGAATACATACATATTTTGTATTTATGTGTTAATATGTATGTATGTATGTGTGTGTGTAGGTTGCACTGTCCGCCAAGTCCATGAATGTATACATCAACATTTAAATGATCTAGAGAGATTTAACCATTGCTCGGCTTTAGCAACACATTTATTGATAGACATTTGGGAGATACACAGGTGGCCCTCGTTTTACAGCGGTTCAATTTACACCGTTTCAGAATAACAACCTTTTTTTCCAGTCATGTGACTGCTATTGAAAAGCATTAAGAAGCAGTGCATTTATTAAAATAGCCAGTAGGTGGAGCTGTCTGCTTGTTTTGCAGCAAAGCCAAGCAAGCTGAAATTAATCAGTTTAACCAGACATGAGCTATCGAGCAGATTTCAAAGGAACAAGATCTTCCTGTCTATAAATCAGTCCAGATTGGAATGCATAGAAAGAACTGTTTGCAGAAAATGCAAGTGAAGTCTGTGTTGTGTAATTATTTTATTAGGTTTATAATGCTGTTTAGCAAATGTTTTTGTTCATTTAACTTAGTTTAATTATATATTCTGTGTTGTGTGATTGTTTTATTATGTTTATAATGCTGTTTATCATTTATAATCTTCATTTCAAAGCTTTAAAAATAATATATTAGATGTTACTTATGACAATTTTGAGAGGGGCCTGGAACCTATCTCCCTCACTTCCCATTGACTTGTAAATTGAAACACAGTTTATAATGCAACGGTTTCGATTTACAACCATTTCCTTCTGGAACCTAACCCCGGCGTAAACTGAGGGCTACCTGTAGTGTGTTATTGAACAGGTTAGACTGCCATCAAGAGGGGGAGATATGGAAAATCTCTTAACTAAGAGAGAGGCGTTTTGGATTTTGTCCTTGCATACTCAAGTACCCCATTTGGTCTTCATATAGAAGGTGACATTGTTAATATCTGGTGAGGTTATTTCAAAACAGATGGTTAGTCAACAAGGTATATATAAGCATATAGGGTATAGTATAGTTTAATATTATAGACCTATATCCCCTTTACATAAAATAACAAGTTTTGCGTTTTGCAGCGTTACGGCTATACTGCAAGCATTTTAGCCTTAACGCAACCGCCGACACTACGAATAAAATAAAAAAACTAACATTACAAGAATTAATAAACACTAAAATTATGAAAAATAAAAAAATTAAGATTACATAAAATAAATGAAATTATCCAAAATAATAAAAATTACACCTAATCTAATAGCCCAAAAAAAAATAATAAAGCCCCCCCAAAATAAAAGCACCCCCTAACTATAACTTTTATTTTCCCCATAGACATCAATGGGGTTGCGTTACGGCGATCTCCATTCCACGATCGCAGGTGTTAATTTTTTTTCTTCTTACACTTTCTCCCCATTGATTTCTATGGGAGAAAGCGTGCACAAGCACGTAATAGTCCGCCCTTCGCTTTTGTGCGGTTTGGAGCTTATTGCACCATAACGCACAGCAAGGTTTTTCAGTAACTTG